>NW_017176451.1:35303-60470 GCF_001652005.2 Ceratina calcarata | reverse complement strand
ATAGCCAATACATCCTTAAGACAATTCATCTCTCCTTTGGAATCTGTTCGCAGTACACCTGATTCTGGAATTATTTTCCCATCCGATCTCAGTTTAATCAATCATTATAATTTCATTAATTCTTATTCTCATAAGTCTATTATTTCTAAATTTTTTCAAAATTCTAATGCGATTATTTAGATCTTGTATATCATATTAAGACAACAGGCTGGATTTCGTTGTAACTTGAGTGGAGAATGAATCGTGACCAGTCTCTGAATCATAGGCTATCACAAATTGGTGTTCCCAACTCAAGTAGCGTGTCAGGATCTTTAAGAGGGTCTGCAACGTGTTCCCGATAAACCGACGCAATCTATTTCCGGCCGCACGAGCCACAGGCGCCAGACATTAGGCATTCCACGTTCGTCTATGCCTGGTAGTGATCGGTTACTGACTTCGACCGAAGACATATACATATAGCATATGTGCCGATGCAACACCCTGACACCCCGGTTCGTTTTCCTATTAATTCCGCGAGGCTCGCAAAGGAAGTGCACAAGCATTGCACTCGGATATGTGGCGCCATGCATCGTCGGGAATATCTCGCGACTGAATCATCCGGCCTCTGTTTTAAGAACGTCACTTTCTTCGATCTGCGCTTGCGTTACGTCTATTCGCGCGATCGATCCCGTTCGTCGTCCGATATATCTTATCGAGTTCGCATACTTCTAAGAAGCAAAGATTAAGAAAATTTAAGTTGGCGAGAGGAATGTAAGGAAAAGGACGTGACCGATAAGAATAAGCAAATTTACAACTCAAACAGGAATCGTATGTCGGCGACGATGATTTCACCATCAGCGACTGATTTATCAGCGACTGATTAGAAGGATAAAAGCAAGAAGAGATGGAGAGGCAAATGGGCGGCGCAACCTAAATAGGAAGTGCATCTCGGTGACGGTGGTGCATCATCGGTGGTCGCGTCCACGGCCGCGGTCGCGGCGATTTCAGCAGCTGGCAGAATTTAAGCGAACATACTCATCGTCCTACCTAAAATTACGCAACCGTATTTAGCGAGATGATTCAACCGTAGGGCCAGAGCCAAAGGCGAAAACTCTCTCTGTTTCTCGTAGTTGGGGAGCTACCTACTAGCCATGGCTGCCTACCTATATCTACGTGGGCCGATCGTGTGCATCGCATGGCACACACAGTCGCGATATGTACAAACGCGATGGAAGCGTCGAGAAAACGTACACAGCTGCCGCGAGAAGCGTACACGCGCTCTCGCGTAGTGATTCACACCGTGGAACGCGAGAGACACGACCTAACCATGCTGTCCGTTAGAGAACCGTTCTATTTCTATTTCGGGCGAACCGTGATGTCCATTCGGTCTGTTTGTGACCGCTAATAGAAAGGAGACTCGCCAGGGCCAGGCTCCTGTCCCTACTCCGAATCTTATTCATCCCCTTCGATACATCCTTCAATATACTCTATCAAAGACACCGAATGATCAGGTGTAATACCCTACTTATTCTTTCTCTTTTAATTAACCGTTCAATTAGCTTCCGAATTTTATTGCGGATGTATTTTTATTTTAACTTTAGACAACTCAGAACTCCCGAAAAATAAATATGCTTAAAAATGATCTGATTCACCGATATCACTCTCCCGTTAGATGTCTAGTATTCGGATGTATCAACCTCTTTGCATATCTTATTTCCACCGACGCTTTCACATGAGTGAAAATAGAAAATCGTGGGTTTGGGAACGCGAATTTAGATTCCGAACTTATTGGTCAGCGAGAGGAAACGGTTAGAGTCAGAATATTTCCTCGCTTAAGAGCCAAGAGTATATTCTCGCGCTCCCAGAAAACTGAGATACGAACAATCTTTTCTACTCCTCGACGAGTAACTGCAGAACATATACAGTCAAAGGTGGATCATACTTATATTCTTGTAGCAGTTGTATTCGCGTGTTACCGAACGGAAAAACGTAATAGGAACATGGCCGTAACGTCTGATTAGATCGTAATGACAGGATACGCAATGGCTTCTAAACTTTCATAAGGAAGTCTCGATGAAGAATAAGGAAAGCAGAATTCTAACCGACGCTTACCGTCACGGTGATTTTACGATTGTTGTGACGCGTTAGGAATACCTGTTGCTTCCGGCAACTCCCACATCCTATGCGAATTTCTTAGACAGGAGCACCTAATGCATCGTTTTGATTCAATTCCATTAACTAAAGTTGAACTAATAAAATTGATAATAACGATTAACTCGTTACATCTAAGATACTCAAACATTATTAACAAGTAAATGTATGAATTCAAAAATAGAAGAAGAGACGGTCACCGTCCTATAGTCTAGCTAGCCGCTAGCGAATGGTTGAACATTCGGCACGAGCACTAGCTATTTTAGTTGACTATTTGGCAGCCCGCATGCTTGCTAAATATTTTCCAAGTTCTATTAACCTCGTGTTTCGCGTCGAAGTAGCTTCTATTACATAAATACCATTATCTTCCTACGCGATCGGCTGGCGCTCGAATCCTTTTCAGGTAGGGATGAAAAGGTTCAATAATAATCGGAGAAACGTTTATTTGAAAGGCGATTAAAAATATTCTTGGAAGTTAACGTTGGAACGATAAACGGCGCTTACTTCCGGTTTCCTGGGTGGTTTCACTATGCCATATTGGTAATACCGATCACGCGTCGAGCTTCCGGTGATTGCTGACCAGTTTTAATAGTCTACGATGTTTTTAAGACGCCTACGAAAATGTGTGAATCTCGATAGAGCGCCATGAATTGTTGCGTAAGGATATTTTTAAACGGTAGGGAGAACTTTGACCTAGATCTCAGTCGAAAATTAGGTACGAAAATTGTTTCCGAAGAGCACGAATGTGTACGTATAGATTCTTCTCGATGAAGGGTTGACAGTTCGCATGCTCGGCACATGATTCAGAGGCTAATGAATATTTATTTTATGCGAATCAGTTAACCGCGGTGATTCAAGAGAGCCAAGCCTACGCCACGCGTCTTTGCGTACACCGTTGCCGAGCAAGTTAGATACGCGTTGACAAATCCGTTAGAATCTTCAAACGGTGCGTCTTAAGTACGTTTGAGTTCTGTTCATACTTTTCTATCAGCTAATGTATCAACTTACAAAACTATTCAAATATTTATTTTGTGAAGTATTATTAACTATATGTAAAGAAGTGAATCACCAGATGTGTATTTATTAGATTTGTACGACAGCAGAAATTATTGTTACATAGCTATCAATAAAAACTCCTTTGCAAATGTTTGGTCATGCTTGTGCGAAATGCTTGAAATACAAGTTAGGGAAAATCGGATTAGTTACAATCAAAGAAAGATAACTTGAAAGTGTATACAAACTGAAACATTGATATTGAGTACTCAAACTTGCCTTTGGGATGCTACCGTCTCCCTCAATTACGAACAAATGCTACTTATAATACGAGAACTGTTTAGTTAACAAAACCTGTACACATTAGAGCATGCTCGCTGTTCTGTTACAAGCGAATGTCCTAGTTTATGTCCACCTTTAGATGCCAGAATTAATCTTACATGTTCAGCAAAAAAGGCGATCGCGGAATTTCTATGGCACGAGGCGAGCACACTGTTGCGGTTGAACTCTTACAGTCGAAGCAATCCTTTTAACGCACCTGGTGCAGGTGGCTGCGCAACTATGCGCCCTGCCCGCGCGTGTCTGATTGGCTTCTCTGAAATTCGAACGAAAATCGCGCATCTGTCTTCTCTCAAGAACAGCTGTTTTTCAATTTCTAGAATACGATGTGAGTTCTTAACCACTCTTTAGATTCGTATTCTGCATTTAGCAACTTTTAAAAAACAACGCAGGTGTATGATAATTGAACCTGAAATTAATTTAGGCTAATCGAACAAATGATAGTTATTCGCTTTTCGAAAACAATCATGCTTGCTTCCTTTTGATGGCAATTGACAATTAATGAAATAACTTTCGTATTATACGAATTTAGTTAGAACAGAAGTAGAACGAAAGTTATGCTGCACTATAATACATATAGTAATAACAGAATCACGTTCTTGAACTTGTTTAACACTGAATTATTTCGTAGAAGGCAACGTCAACGTACATGTACTCTTTGCTTTAGTCTTTTAATCGGAAAACAAGGGGAAAAGGCAAGGGAGCGAAGTTCTGCAAGGATTGACCTTCGTAATTATTGGACGCAATTACGCCACGGGCCCCTCGTAATTGTTAATAATATGCCCCTCTGTTTCTTAAACCAACAAAGCGGGGGCTACTTCATACGCTATCGTTTGTATCGGTTTGTGTCAAAGAACTCACGTTCCCTACTTCGCTGCAAGTTGGATTCATTTTGTAAACTATTTGGGCTTTAATTTTCTTTATTGTTTGCTTGCATATTATATACAATTACTTGCTTAACGACCGTGTCAAATGATAATACGAGCCTTTGATTACGCGTCTACCGACGAATTTAAATCAGCGAAGGATCCTGCGAATGATCGTTTTTTACGTTACCGATTAAATCGCAATATAACCACACTACTATGATCACTCCTGAGAGGAAATGAAATCTCTGTCCCTTTCTTAGTAGCCGCACGGGGTTCCCAAGCGACTTAACTTCTGCTTCATATGTTTCATTCTGTATTTTTCGAGCAATTACTCGGATAATTACAGAGCGCTTTTGTGTTAGAGAATGATCGGACAAGTTATTATGCACACAACTACTGTTGTCACAATTTTATGATCGGTATAACGATGCAATAAAGGTTTCTGAATTATGCTCGGTAAGAATAATAATCGTTATACGAGGTCCAAAGATTATTCTCTAATTTCTTGAAATTATAGAAACATTTTATCTAACGTGAACGCTTTTTAATACACTATCATTGTTTCCGCGAATTATTTTTTCAAACATAACTTAGTCCATACATTAAAGTCTGTCTGGTATAGTTGGGACATGCTCGCACGTTGAGAAATAAATGCCCCGTTGGACGAACTGTATATTAATAACAGAGACCATCCAATTGGGTTTTAACAGTCGAAGCAATTTTGCACGATCTAATAGAGGATCGTTAAAGGTCCGCGTAGACACCTACTTAACCAGCCGTTTACCAATGCCGTTGCACGCGAAGGAATTTATTGTCCCCGTCGCAATACTACGTTACTATACAGCGGTCCAATTTGCGATAAAATATTTACCGTGCCGTCTGATAAATGCCGGTATCCGCGGTAATGTAAGCGATGCGATAATGATATTTTAAACGAAGCGAATGCTAAGCCTGCGATCGTAGTAACGCGTACACAGCGCTTGTACTCCGTTGTATTTCATCCGATCGCGCTTAAATAAACGATTTTTAACGAAACAGCGGCGACCTCCGAACGCATGCGAAAAAAGGTGAAATAATGGCATTAGCAGTGATTAATCATTAAATCACCTTCGCCACGGAACGCTTAAGATAATTCGAGACCGATTGTGACTGCGTGCACAGAAAATTTTGCGACATGGTTAATAACATTACGCAACGGTTACGAAGAGGCGAGATTTTTGCGACGTTGGAAAAGGTCGAGGTCACGGTGCCTCGGGAGCTTCTAGCTCGATCTCGAGGGAGGTTGATGCGTCTGCCCCGCTGGGATAATTAATATAAGCCTCTTCCTCCCCGAGGTATCCCTTATTTATCGCAAGGTTTGAAGCGAGCACTAGCGTGTAATACCCCAGGCAGTGAAATATAGTCGCCATAATGTCGAGTATTTTATACTCGCGACCGAGTCCGCCGGAGCCTGTAACCTTTGAACACGAAGCGATCGCTCGAGATGATGCTTATTAAATCGAGTATGTACCCTAGCAAGCCTAGTAAACGATAACCGTTTTCGCCGTGGAAAAGAAAGTCGCATTATAAAACTCATCTGTACGAGATTATACGCATTCACGGCCTCCAGATGTTTGCAGAAATATTTTTTTTATAGTCGATGGCGTCAGCATTGTGAAGAATATCGGTGTGCATTTGGTATCTCCACGTACATATATTGTGCCATATTTTGATCATTTTTCTTCAATCGTTATGCATAAGAAATGTTTTAATAGATTTTCTGTCAAGGAACGAATTTGTCTAAGAATTGAAAATATGATACTGAAGTTTGCAGTTATTGAAGTTGAACGAAAGACTGAACAACAACAAGACAACGATGAACACGGAATACCATGTCACATCCAATTACTGTCACTGAACTTTCCTTGGAGCACGTCGTTGCTCGTTACCCTTCGTCAACTCGAACAGACTACATCCGAATTCAATTTAATCATATCATGACCACCGAGGAGTGTTATTGAAATCAATTTCATCTGTTTCGAATCTAATTGTAAGTGCAGTAATGTATTGTAAAAATTAATAATCCTGATTAATAAATTAATGGAATCGAATGTTGGTATTTTTATTTCGCTTTCCTTGACCAAATGACCAATTCCAATTCTTCGTTTGATACCGTTTTCGAGACTTTGGAACCAAGCGAAGAACTACGAAGATTAGAATCTCCTTATCTTAAAATGTATGCTGATTAATAAATTCCGATTATAAAATGAATGAAAACGAATATTGGCATTTTTATTTCACGATCCTTGACCAAATGACCAATCCTGGGAGTGGTTACTTAAAGTCAGTGGTCACCCTCTTTAAGATCACCCGAATAATTATTCACGATTGTTCATAAAACGAGGAAGAGCGAATATGCAGATTAGAATCGGACGAAATTTGGATAGCCAATGATCTTGTAGTTCCGATTGACTGCATCTAACAATAAGCCTGGGGAGCTATGCGCTCGCGCTCCTGAGGTTCTTTAGTCGCCGAGCGCATCACATCGACTCGTCGATATTATTTTAATTTTGATTCTTGTTCCACGATTCAATTTGATGGTTCGTTCGATTTTAATTCTGATTCTGATTCTGATTATGATTATGGTTTCGATATCGACTATAATTCTGGTCATGATTTTCATTCTGATTTTAATTCAGATACGGATTAGGATTGTGGTTTTGATCTCGTCTTTAATTTTGGTTCGGATTTTGATTAGGATTGTGGTTTTGATTTCAATTTCGATTTCGATTTGATTGATGTATTTATTACTGCTAGGATACGATCTTTAGCATACATTTTTTTACACTAACAAAATAGAACACGATTAGACTATAAAAGAGAGTGTTAACGATGATTGTATGTATTAGTCTGAGGCATACTTAAAGAATTCAAGGCATTCGCTGTTCTGTTCGCTATCCCTACGATCTCATTGTGCGAAATATTTGAAAGATTTGCCAGTCATCGATGGTAATACACACGGTGAAATGATAAATCGCGACGATGCGTCTGGTATGCGGTACTTAGCCCGCGAGCTTTGTAGATTGCGCGATTAGTGTATATAAAATCTCGGGGCACGTCGCGGCGCGGCGTGCTATCCGACAGCAAGATTTATATGACGGAAACGGAAAAACAAAGGAGAAGAAAGTGAGATATAAGTTTTCCATAGCTGGGTCTGGGTCGTGGCCTCGGTAACGCGAGAATGGCCGCTACTTGTCTTCTCCGGACCGATAAGCACCGCGGAAATTTCACTCGCGATCGCAGATACCTGATACTACTTCGTGTCGAAGCGATCCTTCCGGACAGTCGAGGAGGAGATCGCCGTAGAAACTCGACGTCAACGACCGTTTCTTTTCGAACAACTCCCTTCGCAATCTTGATCCTAGAAGCAACGTCGGTGTTTCAGATAGAAGTGGCATTGACATCGATCGCGTGTCGGTAATGAATGCGATTCCGTTATGCACGACAAAAGTCATCCCATCGCGCCATTAAACGGTTGAGTGGCAGATCATCGCGCTCTGGAAATCTCGTGGATATACCTCGAGGATATTATCAATATGTTTAGGCACTATCGCGAAGTTCAATATGTTCTCAGAACTCGAGATATAGGTGGAAGATAAAAGTTTGTTCATCAATGCCGTTTCACAGGACTTTACGGAAACAACGGTACAAAGCCAATACTTTATCGCGTACGGTTCGCTAGGGATAACCGTTCGGTTTAGTTGATTCTCGTCATGGTTCACCGTAAAGAAAATAAAAGAAAAAAAATAGGGAATGTTCGAAGAACGGTACGGGAGATGTACAAACCGACCCACGCAATTTCGTTCTCGGAAGAGAGCATCTTTTGTCGTAAAAGTCGAGATAGTGGATAGGCCGAGGCAACAGCCGCGATAACTAGATAAGAGGTTGGCCAAGTATGTAGATGTTGCCCCCAATAACGGTACGGATTTCCCACACGATTCTGGCATTCCTTCGCCAGCGAGCACGTTGCTTCCTGCTTCACGGAGCGCGGAGTGGATCGGATCGGATCGGAGTTTGCGGCTGCATATGGAAATCGATGAGAATCGTTCTCCGGCTATAGGAATTCTCCGTGAAAGAGTGTTAAACCGTGGAAGAGGCGGCCAGAACTCCCGGATAGAGACACGGTACGGCATGGCAATCCCACGGCTCACGATTATCCGAAAGATAATGCGCATTATGCTTTCTGAAATTAAGTAATACCGGTGGCAATGGTCAAGGCGGTAACACGAGAATTCATCGTAAATTGCGATCTATCCGGAAGTACCGAGACCTTCTCTCTGTACCGTCCGTAGCGAAGAAACGATTTCTACGGAAACATTACACCCTGCTTTGTATCCGATTTTATCGAGCGAAATTATCCGGAGGTCAGAGACACTGGTTAATCCAACATATACATATGTATAATGTATATCGTATTCTGTTTTTTACAATTCGCTTAATTCTCTTTTATACTTTAATACGTGGAATGGAAATGTAAGTTGCAAGATGTCCTTGTGTAAAACTGTTCATGATAAATCAACAGCTAGTGATGTAACTGAAAATCATCGGTACAAATCTATTATGCTCAGACCAATCTAATCTCTCGTTCGATATAATTTATCGTTTTGTCAAATGGTTAGTCTTTGCTAAAGTATCGACAGTTATCATCGAGCGGCTATCTCTAAAAGCGCGACGACTGATTTGTCGTGATACTACATTTAGATAAGAGAATCAATTAAACACATACAGGAGTAATGGAATGATAATTGAAGTTGATAGATTAATA
This sequence comes from Ceratina calcarata, assembly GCF_001652005.2. Lineage (NCBI taxonomy): Eukaryota > Metazoa > Arthropoda > Insecta > Hymenoptera > Apidae > Ceratina > Ceratina calcarata. The sequence goes on along the minus strand of NW_017176451.1, from coordinate 51,335 downwards.
AAAAGGTTTTTCCTAGTAACGTCGAGTGTCATAATAACAAGTGAACGGTACAATCAAGTCGATGAAAACTCGACAATTAATAAGGAGAGGGATATTCAAAAGGATTGTTCGATGCATCGTTTTGTCGAGGATAGTGCAAGTGCACAAAATAGTTAGTGAATATTTACACATATTTCGATTGCAGAGACGAGTATTTAAAATGTCGTTTACAATGCGCAAACTCTTGGCCACGAGTTCTCGAAGGACCCAATTTAGAATGCAAAAAGCTCCGTTTGTTAGGGCGAAGCCGGTGCTTAAATCGTACTATATGCGTTCTTGCGTTATAATGTAAACGGAGGTGAATGCAGACGCAGCACTTTACTTCGGGTAATGGCAATCTCATCCTCGTTTGCGTACCTCGAGACACGTCATTCTCTCTGACTGGCACCTAATCGCGACCAAAAGTCCATTACCATATTCATAGAATCTCATTATTCGCGTACCTTGCTCTTCTCCGATTTCAGATTGTTTATTTCCATTCCAGGCAATTCGCTTTTACGAATGGCCGAATCGTGTTAGGAACATTACAATTTCCCATTCATTCCAAGTACTTAACATTTAACATTTTTCTAGCAATTAAAACTAACGATTAGCTTCCATGCATACCTATTTTATGAAAACATATACGTATATTAGATTGTTGCGTATTTTCTATCAACTATAATTCGCTATCATCGCTGAGGAAGGGACGAATCTCGAAGACGTAGTCGAAGGCAAATATACCCACACGTGTTGTCGGCATCTCCGATGCAGCATCACGGTGTCCGGTCGTAAATGAAAGTGAAAATAAATTGCTCGGACGGTTCCACCACAAAATGCAATTTGCTCCATTCATGGAGCCGGTCCATCGCGTACGCAGTGCTGCGTCCATACGACCGATGCTGTTCTCAACCGTGGCAGACACCTAAATTATGTTTCGTGAACAATTCGCTTTCCTTTTTTCTTCTCCACCATCGAAACACTTGAGGAATGCACGTTACGAGAACCGACTGAAAATATAATTTCTTTCAAAGTGTTCTCCTTGATTCTTCGACCACTTCTGTCCTAATCAAGGTAGACAAAAACATGTATAATACGAAAAGAATGATGTCATTAGTGAAAAGGGATGGATTTATTTCAATTCTTATATGAAGTTAAGTATAAAAAAAAACAACCTAAGTATACACGTATACGAAGATTTCGGACCATATACTCCGAAATATTATCATATTCTGCAGTCAAACTCGAGCACATCACTCAAAATTAATGTTTGAACCTTTATTAGACGAGTTTCAATTGCGAATGATCTATCTAGTCGAATGGCATCGTATAGTGTTATTACGTTGTTACTGAACTTCTTACTACAGGGTTCTTTCTCTCGTCTATTAATTTATCATCGCAAAACGGATTCTTTTATTGGGTGCAACGTTCGAAGGATCAGAGTTTATTACATAATCGATAATAATTACGAATCAAAGTACAGTCTTCTTGCTACTTCAACATTACCCTTATATTGCTCTTTATGAAGCTCGATGCGATACGCATTTATGGTCCATACGCTTTCGCAGTACGCGAGATATGTAATGGTTGATCGTCCCGGTTTATTAACTCCGTCGTTATTAACTTCTTCCAGCTAGTGTCATTCGAAAGCAGCTTCCATGAAAGTGAAAATCGTTCGCATCCCTACAGGAAACGCCTTCCGCTTATCTTACCCTGTGCCATGCCATTCTCTACGATCCCTGCTCAATAGCGCGTAAACATTAAAATAAGTATCATCCGCGGCGCATAGAGAGAGGAAGAGAAATACGCGTGCCGCGTGGGAGATACACGTGGTATGAAAAGTCCACCCGGAGGAGTTGAAACCACATTCCAGGTGACGTCTGGCGCCAAAAGTGGTTCCCAACTCCGGAACTCGGCGCGGTGAACGGCATCCGTCTGATTGGCGACAGGATGAACTTTCTATCAGAAAGGGAACCGTCGACGCCGAAGGTTGACGAGTACAACCTATATGTATGTTGGTATGTGTATCAATTATCACTTCAACTTTCGATCGACGCGACGCAAGAAAAAAAAAACAGAGCTCGTATGAGTAATTTCGGATGTGCTCGTTTATCTTTTAGATCCAGAGAAAGTCCGATATTCGTAGAAAGTGGATTTAATTATAGAAGATGTGCCGGGTTGCTGTAATCACCACCGAGTCGCGTTTGACGCTCGTAAATAAGAGCGAACGAACGAGGCAAAGGGTACACAGAGTTTACGATAATGTAAATGGGTATCGCGGGCGATGAAACGCGGACTGCGTTGGAAATAGAGATTGATGAGACCGCCCCTTTTCTGCGTACACGCCTTTGTTTAATCATCCGCTTATCATTTATCATTCGTTTAGTGCCACGGGAAGGTACGTCCAGCTAGGTGATTAAGCGCATTGTCCTCGGAAAGAGATCTCGACAACGCGCCGGTGAAATACCACTTGGGATGTTTCACGGACCCTTTACGTGTCTTTAATCAAATTTTTTCTTCGCTGATTCTTTAAGAACGTATAAAGTACAAGACATCCCTCGAACCCGCAAATGGAAGTCTTTTACGAGTTCCAGGATATTGCGTGCTTTCGGTAACCAAAATATTATTGCTGCGAGAGTCCGATGATCGGGTTCTGGAAAATTTCGGAATTGTCGAATGTGTCGAAATTCTTGAGAATGTAGAGATGTATCAGTTGTACATAGTATCTCAATTTTCAAAAATATTGAGAATCAATCACAGTTATTGCACAAACTATGATCAATCTAAGGAACGGTGAACGTGCGCACACATTTCATCGTATGACTTGCAACTATTTTTTCTGGATCATTACGAAAGCGGACTTGCATGTACACCTTAATTGTCGTGTCGACTAGTATCGAAGCTTCGTTAAAAATCGTTACCTGAATCGCGAAGTAACGTAGCTGTAGTATTAACGGACTTGAGGATGATAATTAATGCAACAGATTAAAACAAGGAATCTCTTTTTCAAGCCGTGTCGCGTCGTTCAGGACAACCGGCCTCCAACTTTGAAAGAAGTATGTATCTTGATAAATAAAACATGTTTGCGATGAAGCCACGAGCGATCTATGCTGAATTCGCAGGCCGGAACCCATCGAATGTGAGCAGCCACAATACCGGTTGAATTCGTGTTTAGGAAGTGTGCCCGGACGAAGAAGCAAGGAACAGGCAGAAGCGCGAACGTCCGCATGGACGTTCTTGGATACATCCGTGTCGCCCCAAGGACGATCTCCAGCACACGAGCAATGCAGATATCCCTGTATAACTGTTCGCGGAGTGGATGTTCTGCAAGTCGTTGACATTAAAAATAACTACCATACTGGCACGAACGTTTTTGTACCAAGGTTATCTGTGGTGCAACCGTGACCCTTTGAACGTTTTCCTCGAAGAGAACGGGGTGGAGGATCCGGGCGAGTCGAGGCCGATAAATGATGTTTTCCATTTCTTCTCCGCGTACCGTTCCGTCAAGGATATCTCTTTACTGCTTTTGTTTGTCGTCAAGGGCTTGCAAACAAGTCGGCAACGATTTTGGAGTTATTTGAGAACATCGAGCGACGTCAAACCTCGAATTCCAATTTTATACGAAAAATCTTTAAATAAATTTCCAATAAATTCCCAATCTCCGTTTCAACGACGTTACAAAATTATTTACTACATTATTTTTAACGCAATCCCGGTGTGTTAATGATAATTTATCTTCGACCGGTTGAGTACCGTAGGGAGTGTCGCCGGGAAGTGGGCAGAAGGCGACCTTTCAACGCCCCCATAGGACGCTTTTTTTACGGAATAAGAAGGAGCAATGACAATGCCGAGCGGATGTACAATGGTGCTCTCTGGATAATGACAATGTTTCAGGCTGAATGCCAAAGAATGTCGGTTAGACAGAAGGTCGTTGCCCGTGCGACATTGGTGCATTCATTCGTAATTGTTATGCACGAGACATTAGTGAAGTCGTGTACCAAGCTGACGCACGTGGTATTCGGCTAATAATTTCATAGGATGAAACAATTTCCCAGGTAGAAAATCTATTTGCAGTCACCAATATAAGTACGATTATTGGAAACTTTAAATTTAATTTCGTACTATGAGCTGTGAAATTTAATTTGTACCCATAGTCTTTAATTAAGTTTAATATTAAGAAACGAAAGGTTCTAATTCTATCCGAGCAACGTTGAGCCGATTTCTCATCAAGTTAATTGCAATGTGAGACACGGTTAATCCAGTAATTCGACGTAAATGGCATGAGCACCGTGTATCGTTTGAATGCTTCGCAGACGTATTTTACCATAATTAAAGCTCTTAAATTGGTTACGATTGATTTACAGACCATCGACGTACGTGTATTGCTTTTGAAATTGATGCAACAACTTTGATATCATTCTGTTTCCCGCTTACCATAATGTTACTTTCGGTTATGTAACTATAAAATACCAACGCGTGCGACGCAAACGTTAAAACGTGCGACCATACAGAAGCGCATAATCGCCGAGGACACTACGCATCGCATTCTTGAATATATGCTGTAATCTGGATAACATTTAAAATTCGCACTTTCCATTTCTGCCTGGCAAGTCGAACGTCGAACATTATTTTTGTGCTCTAATAAGATATAGAATTACCAGGCATAACTTTCGCCGATAGGGTACCGAACCTTCGTCAGCTGACACGCGATTACGTAACGACTTGGCGAGGAAAGGGTTTACCTATCCGCGAGATCGCAAATAGGTAAGTAGCTCGTTTAAATAAGCGACTGACGTTTACTACTAGATTCAGCATCGATTGCCGTCAATCCGTTATCCACTGTCGTAACCACGTGTCGTAACATAAATTTTCCTCGGCTCTTAATGCGTTACTTTCATTAGATCGGTAATTGTGTTTCGCTGAAGAACGTCGAGCGTAAGCAAACACGAAGGTGATTTTTTGTTGCGTATGAAGCCAACGCCGACAAAGCTGACTTCGTCTACGCTTCCAAAACGGTGCTTTAACTTTCGTTTTGTTGCCCTTTATTGTCAATGTTACTCGCAGGCCTGTAACCCTTTTTCTTCGATGATATTATACGGACGATTCACGTGTCATGCAATCGAAATGTCCTCTTGCCTAATGGATTAAGCGATAATTCACGCAGTCCGATGTACTCTCGCTTGTATCGATTACATAGGTTACTCAGCGGTTTCTTCAGAGGATAACCAAAAATGGAGAATGTGTCCGACGCAGTTACGCAGTCGCTCGCAGAATCCGAGAGAGCAGGAACCTGCTCGAGTCAGTTTGATCAAACGGAGGTACGTTAATACGTTCACGAACTTAAACGAGAGATCTCGCATAGGCATAGGCCTATCGATCGGACGTGTTGCATATAAGATTCGACACGCGAATAAATTCTCTCGTGCACGTGAATTCTGATCGTTCGTCATTCAACGATCGAGTCGCAGCGGTTGGTAAAGTGAGAGGCTGGAAAATTTCCTTGCGGAGGCGACGTTTTCGCGCAGTACCCCACGGCGTAGATTACGAAGCAAGTTTGCGTTCGCGGAACGATCTTATTTTACGAATAGCGTGAACATCTGTTGCGTCCCTTATGTAATACAGCTACCGCTTCTTTTTTCAATAGTTGCCCGGTAGAAATAGCTTGTGAAAGTTGCAGGAAGTAAACAGGAATACACCTAGGACATCATTCTTTTTTCTCAATAACGTCAGCAAGAGAAAACAGTAGATAAATTTAGAAAAGTACAAACGAAGTACGTTATATAAAAATTCCCTTGCAAAAGCTCACCCGATTCAATTCGCGAATAGTAAACATGTCCGTATGGAATTAAAAATTATACACCGTACTATTGTTAATCGATAACAAAGCGTGATTCTGTCTGCTGCGCCGTCTATTACGCGAGGGAAGTTACATTGCGAGGACTAATAGCAAAACACGCTTGCATTCTCTTCTATGCGAGCTAGACGAGATTACGTGCCACGGTAAGAGAGGTACGTTCGAACGTTGCACCCAATGGAGGAATTGGCTGCACGTTACAAATCGCGGGCGAACGTTCGAACGAACCGTGTCTAATCGGAACGAACCCCGATAAGTCGACCTGGGCATTGTATTCCGTACGTACATGTACATAGATACTTGAGAACAATTGTTAGATGCACTATTGTATTCTCTGTGTACATAGTGCGTTATATTAAAGCAGTATGACAATATTACAACTATCTGTATTTATCATAATCCGTATGGAACTAATTATATTACATATGTTAGCAAATACATACTTTCAATAAAAAGCGATTTATGAATCAATGAAACGAAACTTAGCTATTCATTTACCTGGAAAAGCACTATTTCTATGTAATTCTATTTAACACCATCTGTTCTCGAAGAGTTGACGACGTTTGTGGACGGTAATTTCCCGCGACGACAATCGAGAAAAGATGCACGCGATAAATCGCAATCTATCCGACCTCGCGGCGATCTAAACTTTTACAAGAACCAACGCAATTACCCTAACTATCTAGGCGAGTTCACTTCTCGGAGCTTCGCTTAATTGCCATTAATTATTGTACGCCTTGACTTATTGAGATCATTTTAATCTGCATGTCGCGGTGCAATCGTAACAATTTTATAGACAATTCACCGATTCTGGTCGCGTGTTAAAAGTCACTTCGTAATTGATACCTACTACTTGTTCATGCCGCGGAAGAATCGTTCCGTAAAATCAACGTTTCCGCGTGTCAGTTCGCGGAATCTATTTACAAAGTATATGCGTTCTTTCGTCGAGCATTTACGTAATAATAATATCGTGATTTAACCCCGTTCAACATCGACGCAAATGAACTGCGTTACGACATCTGGTTCACGTTTGATGATCAAAGCAGTCCAGAGAATGCTATAGCGTTGTGTATCGCATCCCGGTATCGGCCAATTAATTCGCATGAATCGACGCACAGATAAGAGATGTTGATCGCCCCTGATCGAAGTCCCGCAGTCTAGCTGGTTAATTGCTCTTCGAGCAACATGCAATGTAACATTTCAACGACCATCCGAGGGAGTACAGCTTGACGCGTAATACGTACACGTACTCTACATCGTCCCCTCTGCCGCGTGAGGTGAACTTTGAAAGAGAAACTGGCTCTCGAAGGATGAAATAAGTGGTATAAGTAATCGAATCCTGCGGCTAAAACCTCGGTTTTAGATATTCTCTTAGAGCCAGACACTGCACACGCACGGTAATAAGTTATCGAGCAATTTCCATGGAATCTCACTGTTTGCCTCGCGCAGAGTCTACACGAGGCCTGCCCTCGGCAAATTGCTCGTTGTTTTAACGAAGCCGATTCATTTCGTCCCACGGATTGATTCGTTCCCGGGGATTCATCTCTTTTCCTTGGCGGTTGATTGCACGCCCGAACATCCCTCGGTTCTGGCCGCTCGATTACTCGCTTACGCATTCTTGGAAGCGGACGTTCCTCTCGAAGCCACGCACGACAGAGGCGCGGTTAAAGGAGTATTCACGATATTTTTTCCTTGTCACCAGATATGCCTAAGCTAAAACCCACCATTAACGACGGTAAATATTTGTCTCCGTCGTCGCGGCTCGTCGTGTTCATAGCTATTGTCACGTAGATGCAACCGAATTGTTGGCAAATAAGAACGAGAACAAAAAGTTGAGTCACTTAACAATAACGTTCACGAAAAAATTAAAATTAATGCAGTCGAACAGACATTGATTCGATTATCAAGGAAAATCTTTTATCAACTGATGTCCGGTTAGTAATCCGAATAAATGAGACTCAGTCACACTAGAAAGATAGAACGTCTTATCTACCTTTATAGAACTATTCAGAGTGTACACTTCCGGTTGATACGTTTTATCTTTATGACTAATAAATGATAGACCGATCGGCTTTTGTTAAAAGATTCGCAATGATTTCATAGCAGAATTTTTAAATCTTCATTGAACGAGTTAAAAGAAGAAGCAACGAGGGAGAACAACTCTTTCGTTAAAGGATCAAGTTGCTTCGTTAATAAATGGGCGTATTCAGTGGATTCTGAGGCTGCAAACTTTTCCAGAGAGTTCAATGAGTTTTATATTGGTTCCCGGTGTGTCGGTGAAAGCGGAGGCGTGTATAAGCGCGCTATAATCGTGGAGCGAAAGTGTCGCGTCTTCGTACTTTACGAACGGGGAAGGAAAAGTAATTCCAGTACTAGCACTCTGATACAGCACGTTCCATTATACCTGATTTTTTACATGTGTAATCCGATGAGGATTATCGCAAACAATTCACGCCCGTGGAACCAAAGCTCGCGTTACAGTGCAGCTAAACCGTTCATACGACAATTCCCGTTCCATCATTAGTCGTGATTTATTTTCAGGATCTCAGTGCTCTTCCTCTTCCTGGTAGAAACGACCTACTCGACCGGCCCTCGGCTCTTTGTTTTCAGTGTGTCTTGTGTTACGTTACACCATCGCATCGCCTCGCAACGAACACTTTCCCAAATTCGTTACTCCCGGTACAGTGGTACGTTACGCGTTAAAATCCGTTCGGCTATTCCACCGCGACCACAAAGGCGGTCGTAGAGAGAAGCGATCTCTGTAATAGCGGCATTATTTTATGCGATTCATACCATTCTTTCGCTATGACTATGACAAATGACCTGTCCCATGGTCTCTGTAAGGCTACCTTCGCGTAGGGAACGAGCGTTATTCTCATGCCAAGGACATCGTGCGCTGTTTTAGCCCGAGTACATGCACTCGCGGCACTTCCTGGATCTGAATCGTTGCGAATAATTTATGTCGCGGTTCTGAACTGGTACCGTACGCAAATCTAATAATCGATTAATCGCCAAGAGACGCGCGATTTCTTATAAAATAAAATTATTAACGCTCCAAGGTTTTAGTAACTAGATTACAGATTTGAATGTTTCTGTTTAGTTCCTAAAAGTGACGTTCTGGGATCGAAAGTAAAATTAACTTGATATTCTACAATTATTGAGATTCTGAGTTAGCATTCCATACTTTTATGAGGCAACCGCGATGTTATCGTATTGAGCGACGAAATAATTGACGTTGTTTGCTGACCTGGCGAAGAATGTAGACGACTTCTCGGAGCAGACATAATTAGCGGAATTAAATTGCTCGCGGGTTGCTGGGAAGACAGCCGATGAGGAATGGAATTCAACGTTTAGAATTCATCGAGCGACCGTGTGTGTAATTTCGAGGTTTCATTGAAATATAGACTTCGCGAACCTCGCCGTACGACCTTATAAAATATTTAATCTCAACGGTAATTATGACTATCCGCTACGCGCATATTTCACTCGTGAGAAACGTGTCTCACGAATTATAGGCCCCTAAGTATTACGAGTCGAGAGCGTGACCTAGCACTCCTCATCATAGTACAAAATGCGTAATTGGCTGTACGGTTAATTTTAATGTGATCCAGCTGCGAGAAAAATATGAACATCCAAATCTGGTTAACTGTACAGATTTCGTTCGCGATAATATCTTGTCGTCCTCATTTTCTCGTTACGACTTGTAAACTCTGAAACACCGTGAAACTGGGTGTCAGCAGCGAATTCTTTCGCTGGGAAGAAAGCAAAAGATAGATGTATCTGTATCTACCTATTGCGAAAGTTGCAGAACGGAAGAAGGCGGAAGCGAACGAGGAGAGACTGGGTTTGTCACGCTGTCACGAATTCAGCTCTCGAGCGGATTTGCAAAATGGTTAAAGGTGATGCGATCCGCAACCTTTGTAGGCCGGCTGGCTGAGCGATATCACTTTCGCTGGCAGAGAGGCAGATTCCGTACCGTTGACCCATGACCCCGCCTTTCCCTTCCACACGATGTGACAACACCGTGATGATAAATATTCAATTCGCATCGTGACGAGAGCTCCTTTTGTTTCGTACACAACCGGCTTCTCCAATTAATTAATTGTGTTCCACGGGGTTCACGGGGCCACACGGTCGGGCCTTCCTAGATCCCGACTTCCTATTTCGAGCTGGAATTTCCCACGCAAGACTTTTTCTCTCGGAGCCGGCGAGCAACAACGATTTACTTTTTGCCAGGCATTCACCCAACTACTCTCTGCCTTTGGAACGTAGCATCGGAATCGAATAAAAGACATGTGACGACGTTATTGCTCGAGTGAAATCTAGAGCACTTAATCGTTCTAAGAATATTTTTATCTATGTATAATCCCAACTAAAGTCCTCGCAATCAGCTAACATTCCATTCGCACTTAAAAATGGAGATTCGCACAAACAAATAAGCATGATGTTTGCATCTTAAGGAACTAATTAAATAATATTTGCCACATTTTATCTATGTATTTTTTTTAACTCGTGTCGTTGAATAACTCTTCGTTTCTAGACTGCTTGGCATCGGTAATGACGTGATAAATCAAAGTACTGATCCCGCAAGTTCGTCGCAATTAAATAATGGTAATTATGGAGTTCTCGTTTTCTCGATACGTAATTAACTGCCAATGTCACAGCGACGATATCGCGTGGTAAAAGAGAATAAACATCGATCAATCGATAACGAAAATAAAAAGCGTCTTGTCATTTGCGGATAAAGTCCGTATTGACAATCGCGGGTAAACCTTATATTTCACAAGTGACAAGATCAAAGTACAGGTATTACACGTGATTGAATAGTGCGAACGACAACTGATAACGACCTGGCAAACATAAAATTCATATTGCGCGACGATTAATTAAGAGAGCGCAAACTTTGGCACGGGGACGCGAGAATCGAATAAATTTTTATCACAGTACTGTCAAGAGGCAACACCTAATAAATGATAGTTACAGTACAGGTGCGCGAAGGGAACCGAATGATAATGGGTTTGCACGTGAACCGATTTCACACATGCCGGTGCACGTGCAGACCGGGCACGCTGCATTTCTCCCTGGCATAACTCTCGATCGCGTGGGCAATGCCTTATAGGTATTGTGATCGCCGATTGCAAAAGATCACCGACCTCTTTTCAGGCTGCCATTACGTTTAGAATCTTGTTCGATGGCAACGATTTGTTAGGAACGATAAAGATCTGCCGGGCGAACGTCGACGCGAATACATATGACTTTCACGATAAACGGCATTTCGTGAGATTTTTTTGTTATCTAAGATACATATGTCCAATAAAACAGTTTTACCTGGCTATCTTTCGGTTTCTCGCGGTTGCACCAGCTCGCGGAACCGCTCACGCAACGGAATGCTGGACCAGCGAGGAGGATGCATACTTTCTCGTGGCAATAGGAAGAAAAGAACTAATGAAACCCGAAGACTGAAGACGGTATGAAAGGGAGAAAGAAACGAAGGGACACGGAGATCGGTAAAAGGAGAAATAGGAACCAAGGTTTTGGGAGAGAGGGGCGCGTGACGAGGGCCGAAGACGAGATAAAAAGATACATGATGACGAAGACTCGGAGGAGAAAGAAGGGAAAAAGGGGAGGGCATTAGAGGCGACCTTGGAAAGAACCTTGCAAGGCCGTCACGCTTACCTCTGGACCGTCTCGAGTCGCTGCCGTTGCTTCTACTTGGACTGAATCTCGCTTGAGATACGATACGGAGAAAGTCCGTGAAGCTTATGTCTTTCTTGCGTATAGTTTTACAGACTCGAAATCGGATCCGATCAGGCATGCAGATTTAACTAAAAAAAACTAACATTTCAATATCAATTTCATGCGAATTAAGAAGATTTAGAAAGACTTCCCTAACGTTCAGACATCTTTTCTCCACTAAGCAGCAGTTATAAAACTTTTTGCTCGGGCTTTGCTTCAAAACGAATTATCGACACCTAATCATATTGGCTGATAATTCTGCAAATAAATTGCGAACATTGTGTACAATCTATATTTATAAAAATTTCTGTCTAATTATATCTTATCAATTCTGTAAAAAAGAACGTAAGCTCTTTTTTAATTTCTGTGATCACTTTAAATCTGAATGACTCGCTTTTTTTTAAATCATTGTTATCAGAGCTACATTTTTCAGAAGTGGATAGCGTAACTTTTATCTCACGATAGATAGAAGATTTTAGATTCTAGATCGTACTGACACACGACGTGCATGTATTTCGGAATGAACAAACAGATAAAGCTAAGGAATTATGATTCACGTAATCGAAGATAAGATAAGACTACTTATCGATCTTTTTTATCAATCAATGACACTTGCAAGGACGTTTTACATCTTTCGGGTATGGGGAAAAAACGTTTCTACGAATTGATGCGTGATCACAAGCGCGTGTCAACGATTCACGCAGCTGATGTGAAAAGAGACGAGTAAGTATGCCTGTACTTGTTACGTTTTATCAAGCGAACTCTCGAGCAGTCGCGGTTTAATTTGGTAAGGGCGGAACGATGATCACGTCAACTGCGGCATCAAGGCTAATTGGATTTCAAAGTAAACGAGTCTTGCTACGTCTGAAAGATTCGCTGTAGCATTTCTTCGTGCATCGGTGATCCGCTCATAAAACAGGAATTCCAAGTTCGCCAGCTTGGTCAGCTGATAGACCGCGCCGTGATAGCCGTACGAATGTTGAACAGACGAAACCCGTTCCATAAATATTCGTTAATTTCTAATAAGTGTTCCTTTTAATTCTGGCGTAACTACTCCGCGAGAGAGTCCGACCAGATAATAGCCGGTGCCTGTAATTACGCAGCGGATGAGTTCAGTCGAGAACATCTCTCGAGGTTAACGATGAAACTAACCCCGGAATACCATAGATACCGCATTAAAACCACTCTCTACTTTGGATAAGAGTTCGAGCTAAATTATTCGACTAACAAAAGACTCGCAACTAGTAGAGATACGAAACCTGAATTACTTGAATTCGCTAATTGGAAAGAAGTTTATAGCGAAAGAATGGTACATAGTATGACCGAATCGCCGATCGAGCGTTACGCAAGATTTCGTTCGCCGGTCGTTCGTCGAGTTGTTCGTCGGATATCAGTTGGTTTATTTGCTGGCCTGGTCGGGTGGGTTTAGTTGGCTGCACGGCAACACGGCAACTGCGAAGACGGTCGTCCAAGCACGAGCAAGAAGTAAAGGAGAACGTCCTTGCAAGGCCGGCCGCCGACGCCCGAGAGTCGAGCCTCTCTCTTTCGCCTTGCTTCTCCTTCTCTGCTTCATCAATCTCTCTCTTTTTCTCTTTCGTACGCCGGTTCGTTCGCTTCGCTACTCTTCACACTCGGACCCTCTACCGATCCCCATCTGTATACTGCATACGTACCCATTCAGTCCCTCCAATCCTTCGACTGCACGTTCGCCACTTGCACACTCGGTCGTGCAACATCCATTCTATCCTGTTTGCTTATACGTATAGAAAACTATCGTCTCACCTATCCGGGTGTAGTTACCAACGTGCATCCTGCATTCCAATCCGCGAAGGATAGAAGTCGTGGCGCGGCTAGATCGTGAGAAAACCTGCAGATCGGATTAATTCGTTTGACAATGACTAGGTACGCGCCGCGCCGACTTCGTAAAAAGCTGAATCTTTCTTGAACCGTTTGTCCACGGCTGAATTAAATTGTGCCACACGAAATTGCGGTTCACGCAGAACGATGAATATGTATCATTTCTTCTTCATTAACAGAAGTCACTGACGAATGTTGATTATTGTGCAAGATTAAAATATATAATTCATCAAAGTACATCACTTTCATTCTATGAGAAAATTGTATTGTTTCAACTTTACTCTTTTAATGATTCATCGTTTGCTAGTTGACGTCAGTTTTAAACTCTACTTCGTTAAGAGATAAGTTTATTATCGATAATGCTCTTACAAATATTTATGCTGCGTATACATGTATAGTGAAAATTAAATATGTAAGCGTTTGCATTTATTCCAATCAAGTCCATCAATAACTCTTTTAAATTCCTCTTCTATTTGTATTTTACACTGAAGTTGTTTAAAAAGAGTTAATCATGTTTATCATATGCAACAGTGAAAAATAAAATGCAAGAACTCTGCGAATTAGAAAACAAATATGTACGAAAGGAATGATAATGTCGTTAATGATAAAATATACTGACATGTTGACAGGCCAAAGATCATACAGAGAATTGGCAACTTTGGAAAATAATCCAATACCTAAACGAACTTCTCACAGAGTACTAAAACTGTTTGATAGAAAAATATAAGAAGAAATCAATTCGAAAACAACTACATACTCGAGTGTCTTATCTATATAATCTCGCAATTAGATTTATGTTATAAAAACCGGTAATAATATTTATTGCATTCTGTAGAAATGCTGCGAATTCCTGAAATTCGAGCTTTCCCATGAGGCTCGTGAGAATACCCTTGGACTAGGTATTCACCTTCTGGAAACGATGATACATGTTAATGCACAAAACATCAGAGCGTGAAGAAAACTATTTGTTTCTTTATTAGCGCGTTCTGTTAGCAGTAAAACGTTAAACGAAAGTCAATGAACCTTTGCACGAACCACGCATGTTCCAAAATTATTGTCACCTCACTTGTGCTACATACATTGCATAGATGTGTACACGTTACATAGGTGTTAATACTTGTATTTCACATATGTATGCATGGCAAAATCAGTTGGAAAAATTGTATAGATGTATGAAAATTAGTCTTATCAAACCAAACCAAACTAAAGTCGTTCGATGTATAATAATTCTACGAACGAGATATTTCACGAAACTCTTAGCTGCCTGTCGAACGTTAAGAATATCGTGAATTTTCGTGGGTGTGTGAGAGCGGCACGTAATGGGCTTGCACGGCTGCAAGTAGGCGCAAATCTATGAATGCAAACGCCACGCATTGCACTCGCTCGCGCAGCCCACTTCGTACTTCATCGCTGGCAGAAATGCATGTGCACTTGCACCTGGTTGCGTAGCGTTTGCCGCTCTGAAAAGCGTGGGTGTCGAACCTGATCGATCGGCTGTATCGTTGTCACTTGCATGAATCGTCATTTTATAAATAGGCAGACCAGTATTTTATTCACTGTAATTTAATATTTTAAGTGCGGTAAAAATAATTGCGTACGGAAATAACGCGTCGAAAACGATGTTGGATAAAATATTAGTTCGCGAGCATATTTATGGAAATCGAATATTTCCATGTTGTACTGTATCGTACGATTTAACCCAGAGTGTAGCAACATTCTCAGATATTCGAGTTGATCAACCACGAATACAAGAGACAGTTGCATGGACATTAAGCGTTACAGTGAGTTCTCTGGTCAGCGATGCATAAAATAGGAATGAAATAGGAACGGAATATTTTAGATACTTTCGAATACACCTTTTTATATTAATGATTTATGATACTCCATTAGCAGTTTATTCTCGTCGGACATCAGGCAACTTTTAATTATAAACGAGATTGAAATTGTATTTATAAATGTTCAATAATATTCACAGCATATGATAATAGTTCTATGAAACTGAACATATGGTGAACTAGTGCTATTATAGAATATCAATTGAATCTTAATAAAATGTTCTAAATCCCACACCGTTGAAGATATTGAAGATATTAACAATCGATAAGCTGAACAGCACAATATCTCGAGAGCAATTCGCAATTTGTTAATGTGTACAAAAAATACTTTACGAATAGTCATCTTCGCGACCTGATAAATCTCTAGACAGCTCGAGGTTCGATACGCTCTGTAATTACGGCACGTAACGAAAGTGTTACGTGTAGGTGCCCTGAAAGCCTTGGGGCTGAGAATCAGGTATCTAAGGGCGTGCCCAGACTGAGACAATTTTTATTGTCGGCAATATATCACTGACCGTATCTGTCGGAAATTTTTTAATCGACAAATGAATAATTGTCAGCATAATTCTTATCGCGTCACGAAGCGAAACATATTAGGAAAATAAATGAATATAAAATCTGCTTTCAACAATTGCATTTCGTGTAAATTAAAAAATATTCAAACTTCAGTTCCTGCATTGAGTAACTCTTAATAAAATTCTTTGTAAAACATAAAAATCATGTAATATTTTA
>NW_017176451.1:29050-35287 GCF_001652005.2 Ceratina calcarata | reverse complement strand
TCATAGCAGCATATGGGTTACTTAACAAATGACGCGTGCTTTACTCGATAATAACTACTCTACAAATTAAAAAGTTCCCGGCTTACAATTATATAGATTAACTCATCTGTTCCGGCATATCGACAATTTTTTAATATGCGTGCAAAAATAATATCTCTCGTCATAGTCGAGAAATATCTGATAAGATATTAAGTTCCATGAAACGAGCACGTTTCTAGTTATAATGTTCTAATAGTGATAAGAATTTTTAAATCAAGTTGCATGCTTATTTACTTCAACCATCATGCACATATTATGTATAAATTTTTAATTTTAATCCGCATTGAGTTCATTGTACTCCGTATGCACGTTGTGTGATTTTAAAGTGGTGTGTACGTTGAGGATTAAAAGTGACTCTTGTGTGATCTCGTGTACCATAGTTACACCAAAACCTTTGCGATAACACTTAAATGATTTTGTCACATACTGACAGTGGGACTCGTATAAACTCGAATCAATAAAAGCTGTTTGTCAGAGTGGCTAAATAAATAATATCGGGGCCAAAAGCAATTGTAAAATATTCAGATCGTGATACGCACCATGGATGATACGTAGCCATAATTCCATCGAGAGCAAATTGATTTATATTCAACGATATCAACGTGTTACCATCGACTATCAATTGATTCGCGTTCGTCAAGGAAGTCTAACGAGGTCCATAGTTAAAATCAGCATTTTTTATCGTATTCGATTGGCGCGAATCGCTTTTCAACAACAACGATTTAAGATTCATACGAAATAGCACAATAGAGTACTTATGATAGTTTAGTAATCTGTGGCTTGTGTAAGGAAAGAAAGGTTGAGATCGACAGCCACTGAATCTTAACGATGCACACGTGTGGTCAGTTTAACAGAGGAGATTGCGTATCGCGTTACGTGGCCTTATGACTACATGTCCTGGATACGCTCGATTGTTGTATTCTCTTTGAATCGAGTTCGTACAAAATTCAATGTGATATCCGACCAGTAACACAGTAAAAATTTGTATACCGCGCTTCGTACAGTGGGTAGTCGAATCGAATGGACCGCTACAATCGAATTGTTGCACGACTTTCTTACTGGTCTATTAAGTTTTGCGCAACCCACGTCTTGCGGTATTTATCGAGGTCGAATCGGGCCGCGCTCAGAGCGTGGGTCTTAACTTGTCACAATTCGATCGCAATTTTCCGATAAAATGGCAAGCTACTCTGGAAGTTGATAAAACAGCAAACCCCTCCGGTTCTTCTCATTATTCGAACATAATGTTCTCCTCATTTGCAAAGCGAATCGAAACGATCGAACAGTATGTACTGCGTTTCATGATCAGAAGTTATTTCAGTAATGCAGGAAGATCATAAAAGGCAATGGTGAGTATATTTTAATAATTAAATAAAACAAATGTATAGAGACATAAAATCATTAAGTACTGAACCATGAACATTTCCTATAATACGACCCAATGTAAAGTAGAAACAGGTAAACATTTTTAGAGACGCATATGTGTTCACATGTTCAGGTACGGAGAACAGATAGTAATGGAAGTAACGTTTATCGTAGTTTGTAGGAATGAGAGAGAGAGAAAGAATGAGCGAATGTACTGTTACCTGGACAAAGACTACCCACGTTTACGGTCAGGATGCTATAAAAGCGCAGCTTCGCGTGCATTCAGTTCTTCCTGGAGTTTATTGCTATTGGAAATGGTTCACGAAATTTCATTCTATAAATGTATCTAGGGCATGACGCTTCATTTTTCTGTATTTCCTTATGTTTCATCGGTTCGATGACTCTCGCGAAATTGTTATTAAGGTGCTAGTCACGTGACTCTCCTAACATTTCACATGTACAATTAACGCCTTAGCAAACATCGATTTAATACGCTTGTGTGTTTAACTATCGGCATTAAAAACTAAAAACGAAAACAAAATATTTTGTGATAACAGTAGTACACTACATTTCAGTTATACGTTTATATTATTCATTTTGAAATAAAAATATTGTTTTCACGTTTCCACGTTTTCTTTATGTGAAAGAGAAAAAAGAGAGCAAAATGTAAAGTTCACGAGTCACGTCGCTCTTGCTAATCTGCTCACGATCACGCTATGCTGCTTTCGGGCTTCTTATGTCGGTCTTGAGAGAGCACGAGTTTGCTATACGGGAATCATCGAATGCAGCTGCGTGTAATATGGTTTCATTCGTATCGAGTTTCTCGCGACACAGCGAGTTTTCGAGATCCCTGGCTCTTGCGGACCTCTCTAATCTGAAACACAGCGAGGCGCGCGCTGTGTTAATTTTTGCTTTCTCTCTCCGTGCAATCCATGCGAGCTTGACTCACCAACAGATATTTTTGTTCGGTTACATTTTAGTTTTTCATCAAATATGTCAAACGTAATTTTTATTCATTTAAAAAGTTAAACTTAGTGACTGTCAAACCTTGAATATGTTATCTCGTATGATCTAGTGCATGTTTGACGCGCCTATGCAGAAAGTATCGAAGGTTAGACCATGCCATGCCTTGCTAATAAAAACACTAGCAGGTCTTCGACGAGGTAAGTATATAACATGTCCTTTCAACTATGTATAAGCTGTGTCAGGTAAAATATGTTACACCCGCATTGGACACGGATCTCGCGTTACATGTTGGCCACACCGCAAGGTCACTAATAGATAGGATCTAACGTAGTAATGTGACCGACGATCGAGCTATTCACTCTACACTCCTTTTTCGCTTTCAAAAACGAAAACGTTTGAAAAGACAATACGCGATCGAATCGAATGAATTTATTGCGCGGATTTGCAACGCGTTTAGCCGAAGACACGTTGGAACGGCCGAGTAGCGATCGATCCGTTGATTAAAGTAAAATAGAACAAAAATATCGGACAGGTTTGTAGGGGTTGACGCGAAGGCGCGAAACGAATGATTTAATGATGGGGGCCTGATATATCGCGTCAGGTCGGCACCATTGATCTGCCATTCAGGACGCGACCAGTTAACCGGCGCCGATCGGGAATCTCTTACGGGAGAGTGACGATTCGCTGTTATCAGGAGACCTCGGCTATGATAGTCGCGAGGGTGCTTGTAAATTACAAGACAGATCGAACTGTGGCATGTGGCAGAGACGCATCGCCGCAGCTCGTCCTTGCGGGAAACGAGTATTCTCTGAATTGTCGGCGAATCGTGCGAAATTCCAGGCTCGGGGAGACTCGATCCTCCTCTCGACAAAAATTTCAACGATTCGAGTATAATTTGTAGCGAGGGACACATTGCCGTTGCAGTTTGCCTGACTACTCGGTGCAGGAATGAAATTGAACGCTACTCTCTACCGGCTTCGGTATGCAAAGCTAGTGTGTGTACAGCTTGCTCGCAAAATGTATTGTATCATTGCCCTATAAGGTTTTCGTTTGCGGAGAGATTTCGATCGTCCGATTCCAGATTACTCGTGCTGGTTCACGCGCGTATCACGTCCACCGCAGGATTGTATCTGATTATGGGGAAAGAAACGCTATTAACTTCTCCCCCCTACAAATCGCTAGCTGGTATTTAAGACGGATATCTTGCATTCCTCTCCGTTTAACCAGCGAATCTCGTTCCACCAGCTGCAGGATAAAACCAAGGGGATGAAACCGCAACAACAACGGCAGCAACTACAGGCAGCCAATAAGTAACGATAGAGCATTAACTTGCCTCGACAGTGGCGGTGCACCATAATACACGTCAAGTGCATACACGTATACACAGTGCTTGGGCAACACCTACAAATAGAAGTCGTAGAACATGCTTGGACCCTTGTTGCTCTCTACTTTACGACCACCAGAACACAGAACTTGCAGGCATGCTCCCAAAATTGGCTTCTGCATACTACTGAACTAATTTTTTCAATCGAAACATTTAACCATGGATTTAAAGTATTAAAAATTACTAAATAATATAAGTTTCAAAATTTTTAAACCCAGTATGTCTGTAGAATTGGATTTGTCCCAGAATTGGAAAAAAGACTGAACGCATTTAATCTGTCTTTAGGATTGACGAAAATTCAATTAACGAAAAAGATAATTTTATCGAAGAATAAACAGAAAAGTTCGTTCGCAATTATAAGAAATTGTATATCGATCGGGTATCAGCCGCTAATTATATCGTTATGGCAAGGTAATGTATTTCATTCGCAGGCCTTCCGCTCGAAATTCCTCTGTGCACTGACGCATAACGCGCGCGGTGATTTGCATATTTGAAAGTGAACGAATGACTTTGCCTGAAGGGAACGCGTTAACAAACGTATGGACAACTTTGAGGTTGCATTACGTCAACCTCTAGGGTATTCAGGATCTAGGGTACATTCAGGCATAAACCTGTATCAATTTATTCGTACACTACATCGTCGAGTATAAATACGAGGGCGAGTCAGTAATTACCAAGAATCAGATTGGAAATTTTTACTGAAATTACACTATGAGTTACGCATGCATCGTTAAAATAGTACGTAGCGATTCTCTTCGGACGGATTTCATATTTTGATATTACAAAGATTTGTACCTTTCGATAATGCCGAACTACTAATAATACGGCGATCATTTCGATTTTCCTAGAAATAAGAATTGCATATTAAATGAAACGCAAAGCGAACTGATACCAGTTAACTTAACTGTGCATCGACTAATTATATTTCGAAGCAGGAAAGTCATTTACCTGTTGCGCGAAGATTAGAAGTGTAAGGCGAGACTAATCGTAGGCGATATTCTGAATGCGTAACGTCACCCTAGTCTTACGCAGGATGAACTCGAGCCACGTGTCTACGGAATCTTACGTTACACCCCTAAATCCCGATACGTTACATCGTACTATGTAGTATTAGACGGCTGGTCGTTGTCGCAACTTTGCTCAAGACATCGCACGTATTTCTGATGCATGATGCAACGGTCAAATACGTAATGCAATTTTACCTTCACGCGGACACTTTAATGCGCGAATACGCAAATACAAGCGTTATGGTGTAACTTATCGTTCACAAAATTGAAGAAGTTATTAAAATATAAGCTTTACCAAATTTTACAGCTCTGCTAAAATATATAGAAAGATTTGAAATTCCAACGTGAATAAAAATTGTTCCGCGAGAAAGCGAACGAAGTACCGATCGAAGACCGATTTAGCAAGAAACACGATCCATGGTAACATGTTACCAGGGTGTATAGAAACGCATCCTCGATTTTCAATTTCGCCAGCACAGGCACAGGCAAAGACTTAAAATACCACCGAATAAACCAGTCAACGTCTCGACAACAGCGTAACAGTGCATACCACCGCGTGGCGAGGACCTTAACAAGCAGGAGTTTCTTCGAGCTAAGGTAACACGAGAGGGCCACCAGCGTCGTGAGAGTCTCCGGTTTCGAATTTGTCTAAAGTAATTAAAACCCTGCACGAGGCTGCGCCGCACGTTATGCCTGCGAATCGACGTTCCTCCCAAGGGTGGCTGTACTTTTTGCGAATGCGCCACCCTGGGATTTTAAGAACATCCGACCGTACACGAGTCTACGCGACGGTCACCTTCTCTAACCCGAGTTAAACGAGGGACAGCGTTATGCATGTATCGTCCGTAACGTAACGTTAGAACTCGTGAAAAAGAAAAGTAGCGAAATTTATCGCTTCTCTGTGGTTAGAGATGTGGAGGATGGTGGCCGTTTTTCCACGTTCGCAGCGCGAGGATGACAATGTGCGAAGGTAAACAGAAGAAACGAGAGAAGAAAATAAATAGTTCGCTGTTTAGCAAGCTGGCTTGGTCATCCAGCTGGAGTACGTGATGTCACGTGTTGTATCTCACCGTTACCCGGTGGATTGTATGCACAGGAGGAATTCGATTGTCTCCAAATTGAGGAGTACTTATCCCAGCACGTGATCGTGTACCGAATGTTAGAGTTTCGTCTTTTATCTTGTCAAACTATTGTCCTTTCATGAGACAATTGTGGGCATAATAAAATGTTTTGGAAACTGCTCCCATAGAGAATGGAGATGCTTAAAAAAAAACACGAGTACGTGTGATCGTGGAACTCATACGTATTATGAAATTGAATTTTGAAATGAGGAAAAATTAAAAACAGTTCGGAGGAAATTATTCTGGCAATAACAATGTCAAGTTTTGG
Source organism: Ceratina calcarata (assembly GCF_001652005.2). Taxonomy (NCBI): domain Eukaryota; kingdom Metazoa; phylum Arthropoda; class Insecta; order Hymenoptera; family Apidae; genus Ceratina; species Ceratina calcarata. Next base: position 29,140 of record NW_017176451.1, on the reverse strand, counting down.
TAACTTCTAATAAATCTTTATTGTCAGACAATAGGAATCCACGAATCGGATATCCTCTTTGACGAAAGGAGGGAACCGAGTACGATAACG
>NW_017176451.1:5064-28987 GCF_001652005.2 Ceratina calcarata | reverse complement strand
GTAACATGTTACCAGGGTGTATAGAAACGCATCCTCGATTTTCAATTTCGCCAGCACAGGCACAGGCAAAGACTTAAAATACCACCGAATAAACCAGTCAACGTCTCGACAACAGCGTAACAGTGCATACCACCGCGTGGCGAGGACCTTAACAAGCAGGAGTTTCTTCGAGCTAAGGTAACACGAGAGGGCCACCAGCGTCGTGAGAGTCTCCGGTTTCGAATTTGTCTAAAGTAATTAAAACCCTGCACGAGGCTGCGCCGCACGTTATGCCTGCGAATCGACGTTCCTCCCAAGGGTGGCTGTACTTTTTGCGAATGCGCCACCCTGGGATTTTAAGAACATCCGACCGTACACGAGTCTACGCGACGGTCACCTTCTCTAACCCGAGTTAAACGAGGGACAGCGTTATGCATGTATCGTCCGTAACGTAACGTTAGAACTCGTGAAAAAGAAAAGTAGCGAAATTTATCGCTTCTCTGTGGTTAGAGATGTGGAGGATGGTGGCCGTTTTTCCACGTTCGCAGCGCGAGGATGACAATGTGCGAAGGTAAACAGAAGAAACGAGAGAAGAAAATAAATAGTTCGCTGTTTAGCAAGCTGGCTTGGTCATCCAGCTGGAGTACGTGATGTCACGTGTTGTATCTCACCGTTACCCGGTGGATTGTATGCACAGGAGGAATTCGATTGTCTCCAAATTGAGGAGTACTTATCCCAGCACGTGATCGTGTACCGAATGTTAGAGTTTCGTCTTTTATCTTGTCAAACTATTGTCCTTTCATGAGACAATTGTGGGCATAATAAAATGTTTTCGAAACTGTCGGTGCTCCCATAGAGAATGGAGATGCTTAAAAAGAAAACACGAGTACGTGTGATCGTGGAACTCATACGTATTATGAAATTGAATTTTGAAATGAGGAAAAATTAAAAACAAATTCGGAGGAAATTATTCTGGCAATAACAATGTCAAGTTTTGGTAACTTCTAATAAATCTTTATTGTCAGACAATAGGAATCCACGAATCGGATATCCTCTTTGACGAAAGGAGGGAACCGAGTACGATAACGTGTGGACGCGCTTAAGACATCCTCTTCGTGAACGGCACACCCTGCAACCGCGTCCGGCATAACACGAATCGGCGTTCTTGGAAGAAGAGAGCAAAGACAAAAGCAAGCCGCGCTACAAGTAACGCTATGAATCCAATCTACTGCTATGCGAGACATTCGCTCATTTTACTTTTCAATCACGTACACGTTTGGTTGAATCCAAAATATACGATTCAGAGAATGATGGTTACAGTTACATTCTGAAATTATTTCGCCTGATTATAAGATAATATTGAATCACGATTTACGGAGGAAATAATGTAAAAGAATTTAAATAAAATATGGAGATCCTGTATTGAATCCTCTANTATAATTTTTCAAAAAACTCACGAATTGATTTAAAATTTTGCAGGTGGCTTTTTAATAGTAATAGGAATCAATAATAACAAATTGCATTGTTTAAGTGTATAGCCTATACATCCTTAAGTACATGTGAAGTTCCGGTGAACGCAAATTCATGCGTGTGGGCTGCTGAAAAGTTCGAAGAGCAGCGATTCTACGCGAGTGTATGTACTGAACGCTTAGCGCGTAATGATGACAAATGACTGCGTAAATCATGGATGGAACGGATGGCTTGGATTATCAAACGTAACCTTTGGAAAGCCACTGTACGCAATGAATTCAACAAGAATTAAACGACCTCCTACGTTGTAGATATTAATTATTTTTATCAAACGAACTAGATCATTCCATCCCCAGAAATGCGTGGAATTTCTGATAGACTAACTGAACGATTCTATATGATTGTCAGATACTTATGTTAGAAAATAACCGATAATAAAAAACGTGTAAATGATATGAGAAACGCAGATAAAAATGACAAACAACTTTGATGAAAAACATAAAAAGCTGTTCATTACAACATTCATTTGTTGTAACATAATTCGTTAAAAGATCGCCCATTGTATAAGATTCTTGTTAAATCGAAAAGCAGAGTAGTTACGTTCGTTCCAGGAAGAAGTTACTCGCACGTATACGTGTACTTTGAAATGTAGAAAAATAGAGGGGGATAAGTACTCGTAGGCGTGGGTACTGCGATTATCGAAGGTACCCCTCGCAGATGAAGACGTCAAGGTTTGACGGGTCTACAAAAGAGTATAAATTACTGATGGTGAAGAACGATGATGACAGTGGTAGCGCAAACTCCTATCATAGAATGCGCGCTTATGCGACAGTATGCATTTAAAGCCGTATGCATCGGTGCTAGACGTCACTGGGACTTTAGGGTTTTATCTACACTCTGCACGTAAGTGAGTACGCGATTCGGGCAGAGTACAAAAGGGATATACCCATGGGCTTCGAGCATCATGGCGAATTCCTGGAACGCCCACGAACTATCCGACCTCCGAAGACGACGAAGCCACGATCGAATCACAGTATCGAGACTCGGCCTTCGTGCCCGACCTTTCGATCCTTCGAGGACAATGAATTCATGATTGAACCATAGATCCTTGGCAAATGCTCCTCCGGAGCCTCGAAATAACCGGGAGAGGAGAAATATCTATGTGTGTGCATAGCAATATGTGATCATCCAAAGTTCATTTTTTTCTCTTCGATAAGAGATGCGAATGTCCAAGGCGTACAATTTCGCGTGTTGTTTCGCAATAAATCGTAAAAGACTTGCCGTTTCACACGACACTGCTGTAAAGCGTGGGTAGTTTCGATGTGGCAATATGGCGCCGTGCCTGGCCGTCCTTCCGTCCCACCTGGATATATAAAACGGGCATTGCGGTTAATTAACGAGCATTACGTTAGGTGCCAATCTGCATAATCAGCGGCCTGCGCGTTGCATCGAGTGCATTCGTCATTTACATATGTGCATCGTATCATGATGGTTGCACGTTTAATTTTTGTCATCGAAATTGTAAAAAAAAAATTGTATCTATACAAGCCGGACCATTCGCGTTATCTTAATCGATACAACACTAGCTGGTTTTCAATTGCACAGAATGCATACGCGTCCATATATCATTTCTTCAGACATATTTGAATCTTTTATGAATTTTATCGTTTTGATCAAAAACACTATCCAAACGAAATAACTGCATTGCCATGATTATTGGAGAAAGTGAATCGCACGAAACGCGGAGCTTTCAGGTAGAAAGAGAGCAAAGGAAAGATAGGGAAAGACACCGATCCCCTTGAGCGAGATTCCTACCGGTTACTACCTTACCTCTACCTGTTATTGTAGCTACGGGGCTGCATTCCAGCTGAATCTAAATGCCTCTGTCACGGCTCGCAATAATCCTAATGGCAGGAACACGATGTTCCTGCTTCTGGGCGAGCATTTTACGTTTGCACTACTTTGGACGAGGAAACGTATATCTTCACCTTTTGTTCCCCTCAACGAACTTTGTACCTTAACGTATCGTAACTCACCATTAACTTCATCCAAGGTAATAAAAAATATGTTCAAATTGGACAGCAAACAGTCGGAAAACTGTGTCACCAATATCGAAGCGATGAATCGTAAATCGAGGGTCAAACGAGATATCAATGAGGAACGGTGGGCCCAAATACGATTGTCATGTAGGGTCAGTAACACAATTTTGTTCACTGATAGTAAAGAGATTCTCCAAATTAAGTAAATTCATATGAGGTCCACGTTATTCCTCTATATTGAACGAGTTCGCATATTCGATATTTTCCGCGACAACGTTTAGATAGTTGCAGCATGATAAGATGAAGGAAATTGAAGCTTCGTCATCGATAGAGTAAGCCTATCAATACAAGATTTATGAGTAAATACAAGTTATAACAAAAAATCACGATAGTATAAAAATGGTGAAAACATACGAATATAATTGCACATTATATTAAAGAACGAACTGACTTATTTTGGCCAACATATCTGTCTGCTCAATGAGAAGAAAATGGAATTCAAAGCGTAGTGAGATCTAAAAGATGATCGTAATTAAGAAAAGTTCGCAGGATCGCGATTAACCAGAGATGCTAATTGACTCGGTCTTGAGAGGAAGAATCGCGCGTTGCGCCATGCGAAAATTAGAAAGGCACTTGCACTACCAATTGCGATCGCGCCTCCGTTCTCACTCGCGAGGAAACTGTGCACATTCATCTCATACATATGACGTGTCGCGACCGCGTCATCTCACAGTTCGCTTTCTTGTGTAAGCCACTTGTTTGCATTCCACAATTCCTTAATGACGGGAGCAAATCGAATTGAATAGCAGAACAATAATTATGAGAACATCAAGTCAGGTTTACAAGTCATAATAAATAAAGCATGTAATATTAAGGCTTTACTTTATTAATGCAGAGATAGTGCATTCTACGTTCGACGTGTAGCTCGTATCGAGATCCGTTCAACCACGACATGGCCAAGTGCATTAGTGGTTCGAATATTCAGAGACGGTTTTATCGAAAACAAAGCCTCAAGTAAAAAAACTTTTATTTCATATTTTTGACATGTTTTTTTCACACAGAATCACCTCATCCACGTTTGCACCATTAATACTAGGACATCCTGTATTTTAATGCATACACAAATTTTTTATTGTTTTGGATCTCCGTAAATTACCGTTTTGGTATCGCACTCTTTTACAGAAAGAAGATTGGATGTACTTTCTTCGGCCTCGATATCCTTACAGGAATCTCCGCTTACGTATCACTTTCGCAATCATTATTAGACGCTGTTGCGCAAGCGAGAGCGCTCTGTCCTATATGAAATATCGCCCGCATTCAATCTCAGACCGCGGATACGTTGTAATTAGCGTGCAAGACACTGCGTGGAAGCACAGCCTCTAACGTAACGTGAATACGCGATATCGCGGCTGGCAGGACACGGGTGTCTGTAAAAATCCAGATGCCATTTCAGATAGGTGCTGTACTAGCAGATTCGCCACGGCGTTCGCACCGTGAGTGCTGCAACTTTACGGCAACCTCACGACATACCAATCTTCGCCTTGGTCTGCCTCCAGTTATTCATCCGTTCCGTAGCTTTTACATCGTATTAACGCTCCTCCTATAATAAGTCATGGCGGACGCTTATCGGCTCCGGCCATAGAAACGAAAACAGTATTAACGATTTTACTATTTAAGCATTCACGATTCGACAGCTCGATAAATCTCGCGGTGTGATGCATAACGCGTAGACTAAAAGCGTAATTACACGACCGAGTGTATCGACAAATGATCTAATAATCTAATCGTTCGCTGAGAGCACAGATGCGCTAACAGATGGTCGTCAAAGGTTCCGCTCAATCATGCATTTCTTGTTGCCTCGGGCCAGTATAATTAACCAACTTATAAAATAACATTGTCGAGTTCTACCTACATTTCTCTTTATATCACAGTAAATCAGTTATACTCGACAAGGATGTCCCGTAATCTATACATCCTGTTCTCCTCCTTGTGCCCACTTTCACCCACCCTTTACGGAATCGTATCGACGCGACGTTCGATTCCTGGCCGCGTTGAACTTCCGTCGTTTTCAAAGGCCAGCCTCCATCGAGGTGCGCCTCACGTCTCGTTACGTCATTCATTGAACTCGGCGTCGTAAACGTTGATACATTTCACAGAAAACCGGTCAACTGTTGCTACGCAAAAAGTTCGTAGGTTATCTTCCAGTGTCGACCCGACGGCGAAACATTGTTCATCGAGAGCCCACATTACGCTCGCAGTGCTAACTTAATTAGCACGATTGCACCAGTGATAAATCTTCCTTTTTGCTCAATTTCTTTCTGACTTCTTTGAGAAAGCAATCGTCAACTTTAAATCAGTGCCAAACTCGGTCAGTATTAACAGGTGTTTGATAAATATTGTGATAAAAAATATATATATAAATTGTGATTCATTATATATATGTACAACAAAAAAGTTTCTCTTGCTGTGCAATTCATTCCCTTTCGTCTCATGGTTTACATGGTGCCACAGCATTTGGGACAATCCGTTTAAGCGAGCGCAACAATCTTACGAACAAAGAGACGCAAGTTTAAATATAGCTGGCAGCCGGGCTAAGTTTATCTTTATTGAGGTTTATGCCGGTTCGTGTCGACCTCGTTGCTTTACGAACTGCCTTTACTTGTGCCTCTCTCGAGCTATTTTTTTATTCTTAATAAATTATATCGATGGAGAAGTGTGAGGAATCGAGAGTTCGTTACTCCCGGACTCTCCTTTGTACATTTTCATTTTCGGCGCTGAGTAATAATACGTAAATCTTATACACGTGGTAAATATATGTTAAAATAAATGCGTTTATTCAGCAAACTACGCATACTGGTCGATGTATGCAAATAGTAAATCAAGAAACTTGATATTGCAGTTCTTTTAATTTATTTTAAGATAATAATGACTTTGTTATTATTTCTCAAAAAGCGTGCGAGCACGTATAATTCATGAACAATAAATACACATATATTTTCTGGTTTTGTAAAAAGTCCCACCGCTGATCTTAAACAGAGTCCCGCACACACGTATGCAAATAATGGGATGCATGGGATTATACGTAAAATAAGAGATACAAGGTGCGTAATGGCGAGCTATGTACGTTTGCACGAATGCAGATAAAACAGGATCGCGTGCTTCGGTAAGTCAGCACGTTTAAATCCGTTGAAGTCGTCGTTTGCCTGACTAACGATACGTTAGAGACTTCGCACAAATATCGTATCGTTCTGCGAGTCGCAAGACGCATCGCATAAAGAAGCGTTTCACGTACAGATGTATTATTCAAGCTTTTAGGGAACATCTCTCAACTTTAAAAACAGTTTGGCTTCGCGCGACAAGGAGATTAAGCTGACTTTGGTCAGACAAATTGACATACCCGTGGCATCCAACTTTGCGGCTGAACCATAGAATGATAGATAAAGTTAATATATGTAATTTCAGTACATAAACGCTTAAGTTAAAAAAGAAACGGTAGAAGAAACATAAAACATGACTTCATGTAGGTATAATTTGAGTTCGATCAAAGAAAATATGAGGAGAACAAGGAAAACATTAGCTGTTCAGAAATTTGTTTTATAAACGCACGTGTTAGCATCGACTTAGCTTAAAAAATAGTAAGAAAGGTTCAAATCATGGTGGTGTTGACGAAATGCGTTCACCGGTAAATCATTGACTCCTCAGTTGGTCACAAGCGGTGACATGTTTGGTAGGCCCCTATCAGGACGAGTCTATTAAATCTGCAACAGGACGGAATGTCTGCCAGAACCATTACCATTCCGCCAAGTCGTAAGTTATCTTCGCTGACAGTGGGTGCGCATAGAAATGTCTTCGGCCGTGATACCTCTTGACTTCTTCTTCTTCTGACTCTGTTTCTTGTTTTTCTTCCACTCCCTCCTTCTTCTCGTTCTGCTCGAGGCCGTCTTTGGCCGCAATGTCAGCCGCCGGCATCCGTATCAGTCTTTGCAATCAACATGGCCGTATCTTTTTCGGCGAAGCTTCGTTATAAATCTTATTGTAAAGCTGGTGATAACGTCTGGCTTTGTCCCGGAATTTTTCTACCGAAGGCACACTATCTAATTGCGGATACTCCAATCAGTTATCAAAAGTTTTGGTAATCTTCTGCATAATTTTATCACTCGAAGAAAAGCGAACGCATCCGTATTTCATGGTCCGCTCGATAACGTTTGCGAAGTATATAAACGTAGTGGACGTACATTGCTATTGCACCGAAGGTCACCACTTGGCATTCAACGATCCTGCCGAGCCTATCAAAGGTTCAGATTCGTAGAGGTATTCGACGGATCGTGGTGTAACCGATTCGTATAAAATTTGCATTGCATTCCAGGCAGCCCTTGCCAGTGCCAGTGCCAGTAATAGTGGCCGTGCATCGTAGGTAGATCTTTGAGGAGATCTCACTTCGGCACCTCCGCAAAACTTACAGACGCGGACGTAAAGAAGAGAAAACAAGAGAAGAAAAAGAGGACACGAGAAGAAGACGACAACGAGGACGAGAAGCAATGGTAGAGGAAAAGAAGAAAAACGAAGGAAGGAGGACGAGAAGAAGACCAGCAGCCCTTCGTTTCGTCTCTCTTTTCGAGTCCTTCCAATTCTCTCGTAACCATAAAGGTTTTGTTGCAGTCGGATCGCGCCGTTGAGTCGAACGGTAAATCAAGATGGTTGCTTTACGTAATGGAGTTGCACCGGCCACATCTTAATTAGGAAAAATCTGGAAGCACATCCGTTTCCAGCTCGCCGATCCTAGGTGGAGTTAAGACGCCCATTGCATTCTCTCATTAACCGTCTGCTTTTGAATGCATCCTATACGCTGCACGACGAATCGCTCGTTACACTATTTATCTTAGGCCTTCGTTTCGTAGAAAGCACGCGTGTGTTCGTAATAACACGACGACATGCGTGGTATCTATATAGAATCTATCAGACACCTTTTCAATATGAACACCTATAAATACGCTATTAAGCATCGGCTCATCTAAACCTTTCTTTTTATTCTGCCTATCATGGGAACGAAACGCGGAAGAGATACGCGTTTTATTATTAATTTCCTCTCGCCACTCTCCCGGTTCGAGTTCAAACACAATATTTTTTTATATTTTTCAAGATAACGAATAGTTAATACGTTCACGAGCCTCGTATCAGTATTAAATTCGCACGTGTAATCGCAATGAGGATATCCATGAACGGGACTAATTGAAATATCGCGATCGTACGTTGTTTAAATTATTCAAAATTCTCTTCGGGCTACTCGAGAATCGTGGCTGTTGGTTTTCACCCTACAGGGATATCAAGATGAATGTTGGTCCAAATTTACGTGAAATATCCAAGTACGTTTCTTAGCCAACTATTCGTGAAATATCGTAATGACTACTGAGACAAGCGGCGAGGCCCCGTGTCTCGAGAGACTTCATCAAGAGGTGCGTACAGACGTAAATGTTTATCATTTCACTTAACCTTTTCGCCGTTCGTCGCACTCCCGTGCAGGCTTTGAATTCGTTAGATACATTTCCCAACAAGATCATCGAACTAAATGATTTCGTCCACGAGTATATGCCAGACTCTGTTAGAAACAGCAAATATAATGACGTTACTCCTTCCGATCGGAAGGCCAAGTGTCAATCTACACTTTCCACTACAAAGAATTATGACCTGACCAGCATCTCCGATTTGGGCGGTAATTATTACAAGAACTTTGAACTTGCGCGTATGCTCCCGTAGTAGAGAGATAGATTTCGTTTTTATACCGGTTCCCTCTAGTTTCAAGTTACTACTCTCTATCGGTGTGTGATCACAGTCGATCGCGACACGGAATTTGCAAGAGAAGATACTATCGATCGCGTGGCATAACTGGTTGCAATATACGTCGAAGACCGGGACCGCTTGGACAACTTTTAGCATTTATAGTTAGCAGCTTGGCTACGTGCACGAAGAAAATGGTCATTGCTCCTTCTCAGTATATTGTGGATAACGTAATCTCGTCGTTGTTTCAAAGGTAGAACCAAAATAAGTAAGAGCGGAGAGAAATAGAAATGATATTCCGCGTGTTATATCCTTCGACGAAGGCGAGAACTGAAAAATGCCCAGTGCGGACCTTCGCCGAATTGGAACAGCTCCCTCTCCACTTACGTGACTACTGTAAAGAAAGATAATACGCGCATCGGGAAGCTCATCGATATCATGAGACCCGCTGTAGTGAAACTCATCAATGACACTACGACCGTAAGGATTCTCAAATTCAATGCTCTGTTTCCCTTCCTCCTCGACAAAACGAGTTCCTTTCGTTCAGTTGAAACGCTGGCTTCAAGCAGTCGCTTTAACCACCGCGTCGCCTCCGATCGAACTAACGAATGCAACTCGTAACACTGAAACCATCGACTGTTGGGCTTACGAGCTGTTCTTTCATCTCAAGTACCTTCAAGTGAATCGCGCACGACGGACCACCGACAAAGTAATCCTTAAAGCTAATTATGGCTCTTGCATACCTCTGACGAAGTCTCCATTAATTTCGCTTTCGAGTCAATGCGGCCGTAACAACAATTTTCAATTGCACTTTCAACCTTGTTAATGAATTTCCTCTATTTCGTTAGGTAATAGCCGATGCGGAGTCGAAACCTAGCGACGTGATTCATGCTAACTTATGGCATCGTTTAGTTCAACTTCGTGATAATTACATTATCCTGTACGAAATGTTACAGAACTACGATAAAATTCGTGATCTCGAGTCATAGAAACAGCAGAAGTAACGGGCGACGGTTAGTTATGCAACCGTTGAAAGTAAAACACATGCTACAATCTTAATGCATCCACTGATTTTCATCGAATAAGCGATTTATACGTCGCCTGGCCCGTATGGTTCTCCAAGGAATATTGGTACAAACTATACGTATATAGCAGGTTTAATTCGAATAGAAGGTCCGTCGGTCGAACCTCTCGCCCATTTGTTTCGACACGATCGAGCTGACACGGCACGCTATTGTGGCTAACATTTAAGCTTCGTGCAGAGGAAGGGAACGTAGACAGGCTACGGGATTTTTACTTCGACGAGATTGCACCACCCGACCTGCAATAGCCACTCGTTCCATCGACTTTTTTTTCATCGAGCAATAGAACAACTAGATAGAACGTCGTGCACTTTTTTACGGCGAACCAATGCTATCGAATATTAATATCGCTGCGGTCCAACACGCTACAATGGTGTATGATTCCGATTGTTTGAATTTTATTGTAATCGATACTGCAACAGACACTTTACTATTCGAAAACAAAGTCTGTTTGTAACGTGCATGAGAACGTTTTAAAAAATCAACGTGTTGCGATCTGCCCGATGGAACGAGTTTGAAGAGCCAGTCTGGGGACGCGATAGAATTGTTAACCATTTACAGACTGTATACATATGCTGCACGCATCCGTGTATGTTTTAGGGCTCTTTGGTATCGTATGTGAATCATCGAACGCGAGTACCACTTGTCATTCAGGTCAGCACTACGCGGATTCTTCATATTACGAACTATTGTTCACCATTTCATATACCGCAGTTATCGTCACGCATAACGTGAAATGGAAGATAATTAACATTTTAAGGCCCAGATATTGAGATCACAAGTATTTCTTTATGAAAGTCTATAAATATTGTGTAAAGTATAATTTAATAACGTACAATTTGTATCGACTGTTGTTATAAAAATTCAACTTTGAATGTAGGATACAATATTGTAAATTATTCAATTGATTAAATCAATTCCAAATGAACGCGATCGGACCTTAAAACGTTAATACCGAAAAATGTAAGGTTCGAACAGAAGAAAGATACTTCCTTTCCCACAATAAACGTGGCAGCAAATTTTTCCGTAGCTCGAGGGAGTGCCGGTGAACATCATGGTAACCGGTATAGTTGTACAGCTATGGAACGGTATCACAAAAGAGGTTGTTGTGTTGCCTTTAGATTTCACCGCGACAGAATAGATACAGTGGTTGAATCTAGAAACGACCGCATATATTGTTCTTCGATCCAAGTTGTAACGAGTTAAAACGCATTTATCTCGGACTGAACGAATTCAGTTTTTAAATCGGTTTTAATTGAAAGCATATCTGAGATATCGATCGGGCAATCGATGTCACGATGCAAAGCCGATCGCGACAAGAACGAATGACGGATACGACCGCTAAATCGACGCCATCAAGTTCGAACTCGAGCAACGATCGACTCGCGCGATCTACAAGCGCGTAAAGCGATTTAGTGACGGTGATAAATATAGCTGTCCACCGGAAACCGTCCAGATTCCCTTTGCGTGGCAGGGGAAAAGAGAAAACTCGAAGGAACTGATGTACATACATTCCATCTTCATAATCGTTCGTTGCTTCTGTAATCTGGCGAGGGATCAGTATGGATGATGTCATAAAGTAACGTTCATAGATGTTATTACGCCATTAATATCGAAAATGTTGACAGTGCTTCCCGCGGTATTAATTCCTATGACATTTATGCAGTTGTAAATCGAAATTATTTGTTATTCGTTAAAGAAGAGGAGGAAATTAGTTTTGTGAATACGCCACTTTCGTCTTTTTCTCTTCCAAAGCAGAATATTAGAGACTAGATGCACAGCGTACGTTAGTTAGGTATCATAGCCAGAATTTTTAGAGCAACGTGTGAATCTTCTCTTCACATCTCGTTCCGGAGTCTGGCTTTAATTTGGATGCATGCCTTATCTATATGTATAGTATATGCATTCCAGCATTTTATGCGTTACCGATGAATAACAGACATACTTAAAAGGTCCTTTTCCCAACAAGCTGAGACTTCGTTTGAATGTGTTGGAGTATACACTAACACATCTAGGCGAAGGTAAAAGCGTTAAACGAGTATCGAGCCAACTAACCTATGATCTTGGTTGATAGTTGATCGCGAGTTAAGCTCCGCTCCATCCATAATAGCCACGAACGAAATCCCCCGTGTGGCTTCGTCGTGCGAACGAACGGTAGTCACGACTCTGGCTACGTACCGTATAAACCGCCAAAGAGAGAATAAGAAAACTTGATAGAAGATAAAATTAAATTTAAATTCTTGAAAATAAAATATAATTAGATCCGTTCCGATTCCTTTAACAATACCCATTAGGTGTAAATTATTTTCTTACAGACCTGTTATCGCTGTTATCAAAATTAGCATTTTAAGAAACGAGCAACCGTTAAAAGCACGCAGCAACGAATGCATAAAATTAAGACCATCAAGACGTAGGCAGTAAACTAATATAATTTCTACACGCGAGCTATTTTACTTTATAAAAACATATAGGAAATAATAATAATAATCTATAATTTACTTTTCCGTATATCTTCGTATAAATAAGTATCAATAAATATCTGAATTGTCGGTATAAATGCTTAGGAAGTTAATAATAATTCAGGAATAAACTAAATTGGATAGAAAGAGAGATCGTGCATTATGATAATGCAGCGTCGAATCTTAATAGATTAAATACACGGAAGGCAAAAGTGTTATCGAATTTGTATGGAAGAGCAAAGATCGTGCTCGTAAGATCGTAGACGAGACTACCAAGATCTAGAGTCTAAGTCTAGAGTCTAGAGGAACCGTTAGAGTTAACGATGAGTTCACTTCCCTACTCTCTCTTCGCAATCTTTACGCCTCGCAGTTCCACGAGTGGACGTATCTGCGTTATCACGGTAGCGCGTGGAAATTGTTAACGAGATGAACGATTCGTTCCGAAGACAACAACAATGGGAAAACGTGATCGTACAATTCACTTTGAACTTCACTATGTTTGGTAAAATCGAGTTTCGTTTTCGAGAAGAAAACATTCCCTTCTCTCGAGTATCGTACCGTAGCAAGCCGTTATCATCCATAGAAAATCTCCGTGGAAAACACGCCAGCGGTGGTTTCTCTCGTTCTAATGCGAACTTCACGGACCGATGTATCCCTTTTTAAGATTTACGACACGAGCTGGAAACAAGTACACGATAAAACGGATAAAAAAACGCATCGTTCGTGATGTAGTTCGTTTCTTGGTCAGACTTGGAAAGAGCAAATTGTAGAGTCGAAGATAAATCTCGACAGGATTTCACACCCTCCAGCACGCCCAAACGATGGAAGGTGTAATCTTGTCGCTCTCGAGCTAAAATCTTTCCGTTCGCGAGAGAGAAACCACTATTTTTTAGAATAATTTGCATAAATAAAATTTGTAGTAAAAGTAGATGCGGTCGTATTTCAATTGCTCCGATATCACATGCCATGCATATGAAAGAAACATTCAGCTTGTTCGTAAAAATTGATTTCACTTATGAAAAAGTCATTTTATAAAAGAGTTACGAGATGAAAGTACAGGATTCTGCACGAGGTATCGTTCTGAGAATGATATACATAATTGAAGAGATCAACAATGCTCCTTTATATATAAAGTCATATATTCATGTCGTAACATAACAGAAAGCAAAATGATTCTGTAATAATCATCACAGCCAGCATATTGTATCCGTCTCGTGCCTTGTAACAAACGGAATCATGGGTGTGTTCTCGAAGCATGCTACTCAGGAACAATGTGACATTATAGTAAATGACTGGGACTATTGTCATTAAAGGAACGCTTAACTTTATTGCAAACTTATATATCCAGCATAATCCTTCCAAATCTTCTCAAATGATAAACGTTTAAAATCACAAACAAATATTTCATAAAAAATACTTCTTAACGAATGCGTTTTAAAACGGGTAAATTTTTTTTACAAAAATACTCATTGTTAACGTTGCCAAAATGAACGATAAGTTCCAAAGACAACAACACCGACAAGTGGAGAAACGTGATCGTAGACCGATTATTTAAAAACTCTAGTATCAAGGCGTTTTATAAGCTGAGTACATACTGCAGATACATGATTACAGAAACCAGGTTTCTTCCCCGTAAGAACGCGGAATAATTTGTCGTCCAGGAAAACACGCGTAATCTCAAATTTCAACTGGATGTCTAACCACATTCGCGTGTCTTCATCATCAGCCACGCATACGTGGTTACCCAGAGATCTGTATAAGTTATGTTCGATGTATACTCTAATCCTATGCATAAAAATATAGATCATAGCTAAAGAATTTTGTAATCTCATATCAATCTCTGTTTGTTGCATAATTAAAATTACAAATTGCGATACGCAAATAAAAATAAAGTTAAACAATATCACCGAGACAGATTACTAATGTAAGAGTGACAGTCTTATAGGACTGTATCGCATAAAAAAATCTGCAATTTTTTACGCCTCTAGAATATACATTTTGCTACCGGAGTAAGAAATAGAAAGTAAAACACTCATCGATGCTGAACCGACCGTATAATCTACTCGTTGAAGAGTAATTGACGATGAACGAATTAAATAATAATAGATCAGTCCTGAGGCATTCGAGATAGAAGAAAATTGTATACGATCTTTTCTATAGGCAATATCAGTGCTTACAACTTTTATTTGAAGCATTTTTCGAAATTGAGAGAAAAAGAATTTTTATTTTTTCAATATTTCGTCGTGGGGTACCTCTTCAGATTTGTCGAAATTTTCCCAAAGATTGCACAGACACTGTCCCTCCTTAGTAGTATTTCCTCGATGACAATATAAAAAGATTTTCGCGGTTATTATTTATAATATGAATTTATATAATTATATATAATTTTTTCTAAGGTCAAGTTCAATAATACGTTGATATAAAACGTAAGTGGATTGTGATATAGGACATAGTCGGTGGTTAACCACCGACGACTAAAAAGCCCATCGTTGAAAAATATTACTTGTGATTAGATCATCATTATTATTATTAGTGTCATTATTATGATTATCATCGTCACCGTTGTCATTATACCAGATCTCAAACACTATGACAAAACCTGATGAAGGCAGCCATGTGGTAAACCGCATAGTACCGTAGTACCGTGCACTTCGACTCATTAACAACCTACGTATATCAGTAGTAGTAATGTTTGTAATGCAACCTGAATTTATCGAAACGATGTGTCGCAACTGAACTACGTAACTTTAGTGTTATAAAAAGACCGTTAGAACGAAAAATACTTCCAAGTTTGTTGACACTTGCTTTAAAAATGATTTGCTCAAATTAAATCTATTTCTTTAATAATCTTTATCTAAAGTAAATTGAGAGCAAAATAATATAAATTTCTCTGAAATATTGTGTTATGTATTAGAATTGATAGATCTGTAGGTTCAAGAGAATATTGGAGAACGGCTCAAGTACGAACCGCTATAATTTTTTAAGAACATATTACGCAACTGCGGTTTTACTTCATGCTAAATGTTCCTACTAGAGTATCTCGTAGCCACGCGATACGTCTTTCTCATACATATCTGCTTCCTGATTTAGATAGCTACTGCTAACCGAGAATTGTGCAAAAATAATTCGCGATTCATGTAAGTTATAAACTTATGCTTCTCAAAGCCCACACACGATCAATGATATTAAGAATATTGTTATACATATTATTGACCGTGCCGACTCTTTACATACATTACATAAGGAAAGGAAAGTTCTGACTTTCGTTCAGTTTTAAGGTTCAACTAGTCTCATTAGTCGCAACGATACGTAATATCATTAATAATTGCAATCCTGAAAATAAACGAAATAGAAGGTAGGCGATTTAGAAAGTTACAAACACCGTAGTTAATCTTCCCTTTAAAAAACGATCGAATGGCGGAAACGAAAAGCAAGTCCAGAGATCACTAAAGAGATTGCCTCTTCACGAGAGTATCGCTGCAAAACGTCGCCGTGTGCAAACGCCCTGACATACAAAAGAAAGTAAAGGCACTACTTTAGCTTATAGCACATACATGCTACTGGAGGCAGCTTCTCAAGCGTTAAAGGTGTAAACGGAATAGAAATAAATATTTGAAGTGAACCCGTAGCTTTCAATTTGTCAGTCTGCTACATGGATGCTGCTAACAGTAAGTTAGCATACTCGCGATATTGTTCGTGTTTATATTTAAACATACACAGTTGTAGTGTATCACATGTCGCGCAGAGGTACACATCGCATTGGGATTGTAAAATAACCGTGCACGAATCCCTGCCGCGATGTAGCAAAGACTGGCGCGGAATACGCGATTATGCAAAATTGATATTCGCGGTAGGGTTCGCGACTTCTTGACAGAGGGACACCCGTGACTATCATAACTTATAATTATTCTCGGACATTTTTATTGTACTAGAAAAGATGAAAAATTTCTTGGTCGGAAGATACGAAAATCCTTGAATTCACAATACGCGTATTATTTCATTTTTCTTTTTCATGTCCAACTTGTTCATGGTATTAGCATTACAAATGCAAGATGCGTTCTGTAGGGCAATATTTTACATCCCGTAGACTACCGCGTACTTATTGTATAGTTCTCCAGAATTTTAAAGAAGAAAAATAAACAAAAACTGACTCGACTATCTGGGAGGCTTATTATTATTTATCCCTGGTTTTCCATACATTTAATAAAATGAATAAAAGATAAAAATTAATTGAAATCGTAGCTAATTAGAGAAGCTCTGACACGTAGCATACAATGTAGGAGCTACCTATGGTAAATGAATTGAATGCTACGCGTAATTCTTTCTTTAAACCCTCAAGGATATCGTCAAGTTCAAGGATGCTCTCGAAGCCTACATTCACTAGAGACAGACGCGCTGCTATAATAATATAAAAGAAAGAGCTCTTTCGTTTCTACTCCTGTATCTAAGGATTCGAGTAGCGACGCCTCAGATACACATTGTTTTAAAAGTATATTGGCTGCGTGCATATCTACCGAGCGATAGAATGCACGCAGTGAAGACAAGGAAATGGTATGAATTCTTTGCTCAAGTACGGCGATCCAATATTATATTAGCAATGCACGGTTGTCAAATCCAAGAGTGGCTTAACCCTTTAAATTCTGAATTATGTTATTTCTAAGTGCTCGCGACGTTTTATAATAATTCAGAGGACATAAAAGAAATAATCCGCGACTTTTAACGGAGTTCTAAGCGTATTCAGTTCATGGGACCATCTTAATATAAGTACTAGTACCGGCAGGACTTAAAGGATTAACAGAGTGACGTGACTTTAGCTGTAACTATAATACGTGCATAATAACTATAAAAAGAGGTAATCCCTTTAGCTGCAACTTTCACTTTTTATTATTAGACGCCCATAAAACTTAAAGGAAAACTGAACGAAGATGGTAATTACACTGCATCAAATGCTGAGAGTGAAATTATTTGAAAACAGATGACACTTGGAAATAATATTTTTAACCGCTACGCATAATTTTCCCATTTATATCCCAAATGCGTCTATCGATGACGCGAAGCATGTTGAAAGGTTGTGATAATGATTTTTACCGCGTCACTTCCGATCAGCCTGCACCATCATTGAGCAACTAAGTGTTAGCCTTCATGATAGGTATAAGCAACTTTATGGTAGCACTGAAGTAGGCGTACGTAAAATGATAGGTAGAGTTTAGGGTCCGAGCAGATAATAGGAAGTATGATTTTGAAAAATAAAACTTGTCCATACCTTGACGTAAAGCGGCTGTAAATTCTTGGACGAAACGAGACTTCAAAGTGGTTGCCAATCCATTCAGGCTGAGAAACAGGCTAACACCTGTTCCACGTTGCTTGTGAAAGATTGCTTTCGAGATTACAGTTGCCTCGAATTAAGGATGAAGAATGCAGGGATAAAGGATGCTCCAATTACATAATGAAAGAATCGCGAAGGAAGACCGGTACCGATCGATTAAGGTCACATATTTGGTGCATGAAATAAATCAGTGCATTCGACAAATTCAAGGGATTGTTATTTGGAGAGTACCGGTATTAATCCATAAGAAATAAGTTTCGTTACTATTACCATAAACAAGTCGACCTGGTTGTACTTCCAGCAAAACGAACTATACGTTTTCATTTTTAAAAGCTCTCGGCAACAATGCTTTTGTCTTGGTCCGAGCAGGATCTCTGCGGTGGATTGCACAGGCGCCAATGGCGATGATGTAGGTGGATCTGAATGCACCATAGGAAGAGGGAGGCAAATAGTCAAAGGAGGAAAAGAGAGAAAACTAGCGAACGATCTGCGGGGTTAGGCATAGGCCGCAGTGCAGTCACTGCACTCCTGTGCCCCGTCGCGCACCGTTGCGAAGGTCCTGCGCTCGAGCAGCCGGAGTACTCAGCCGGTTTGCTGGCTCGAGGTATTTTTCATTGACAATGAGAGAAAATAGGATGAAGCCCATCCGCTAATACCGGCCAAGTAAAAAGTTCGTTGGAACTATTATTAGAACCGTACTTAAATAAGATTATGTGGATTGTAGGGACAGGTATGCGCGCTGACGGCACACTATCTCCTGGCACGCTGTGCAACCCGGCAGATAACCCTGTGAATAACGCCGTAACAAATCGACTTAATATCACCTCCAAGCGCACCAATAACTGGCTTTGCGATCTATCGATTTCTCTTCGATCTCAGGTTCAGCTCCGCGGCGGTTTCGCTATATCAAAAGCTGAAACGTGTACAGCGTGCGAGCAAACTGCCGACCAAAAATGAGTAGATACAGAATCGTGTCCTCCGCGTGCGGTAGTTCGAAAGGTTTCGTGAAACGAAGTTTCCTGATGCCGAGTAAAAGTACGGTGCACCATGGCCAATCCGTAGTCTCAAAACACCGTAAGTTCCTCGCGATCCTCCTGCGCATCTAGCCTCGAGTGCTTCTTCGAACGCGGAAGTTTGTTGCGGGGGAGTGCACATACAGGATCGACGTCGTACGGCCGGTCAGCCGCTCGGCCGGCCTCCTCGGAAGGTCGTGCCATTCAGCGGCCGTTCACCCGTCATCCCTTTCTTTTTCTGCTCTCCTCCTTCTTTTTCCTACCTATCCCAAGCATAGCCAATATGTATCCAGTACTCTTACTACATTATGTACATCGACTAGCTATTCGATTCACTTGATGGCAAGCCAACCCCATATTTCTAAGCAACTGTAGGATGATACACCTATACTCAATAATGAATTTAACTCTTTATATTGATAATGTCTAGATCCGCTGATGATGAAAAAGAGTTTAGTCTGTACTTGAGTACAAATACTGTCAGATGATACGTCGTTGGCGTCTTAACGCTTTTATGCTTATGTCGGCATATCAACGAATGGTCTCAGGACGTTTGTTCGCTTATGTTATCTCTAACACATCCCTGTAACCGATTCTTAAAATGCTATGATCATCTAATCAAACGCCTCGAGTGACGAATTAACGTCGGTAAGAAATTACATTTGCATCTAATAAAAACTCAGCATCGGAATGGAACAGAAAGCATAACAGATCTATAGATCATTGACTATGTTTTTTATGCAAAAAGGAGAACGTGGAAAATATGCATATAATATATATGCGACTGGCGATACGAGAAAACGCGTTGTTACATGGTCGGAAGGATGCAGAGGATTTTCTCACGCGTCGTGATATCGAGACGGGTTCTTCCTTGACGTTCTACTACACTTGAAGCGATTTCTCTTCTTAATCGCAACTCATATGTCCTCCACTCTACGTCCTTGAGCAGAAGAACGCGCACGATCGATACTACGCAATCCTCGATAGCCTCTTTGATTAGAAGAATCCAACAAGAAAGAACCAGACGGCGCCAGCCACTGCTGAGAAAAACTGGTCGTCGTGTGAGGCGTCCTAATGCTCGAACCGTAGGCTTATGCTATACTAGACTGCGCGTGCCGTGAGAGAAGTTGAAGCCTACATTAAAGTGAGAGGACAATAGCTTAGCTGTGTGTGCATTTCTCTCTAATCTGCGAGATGATGTGGACAAAGTAGGGGCATTGATTTACATTTGTATAAATCTATGAAATTGCTGCATTTAGAAAAATGTTTCCATCGCAAATCGCGGATCGCAAAAATGTTCGATTCCAATCGATGGAATACACGATGAAAATACATTACAGACTAACGATATGAGAGCGGAATTTATGAATAAGCTCGACGATTCAGGGTTGGTCGATGACTGATTACGTTTAAAGTCCGTTTTCAGCTCGTTTACCTAGTCATTTAACGTCAGATCACTGTCATTAACCGAGCGAACGTTTATATTTTTAGCCTTTCGATAGCCGTTAATATCGACGTAATTAAACCAATTAGCGATAGACACTACGTTTGGATGGGTAAAGATTGTAGAGGTAAGAATGACGGCCAGGTAGGTATTGCCACTTCTCCGTTGTGAGAAACTATGCGATTAATTTCCTGCTGTGCGAATTGCTGATGCTACCGACGTACATACAAGTCTCAGCAGTAAGAACTATCTAAATGGGACCAGACTCTTAGTAATCTTTTATCGAAGATAGTGAAGATCGCTTTTACAAAATTCTGCAAAGAATCATTCCATCAATTGAAAAAAATTCAACATTCACCGATACAATTAATATTGTCAAATAGTTAACACAAAAATCGAATTTTCGGAATAATTAAATAATGTTCTCCACTCTCTATTTTATATACATATACTGAGTACCAAAATTTATTATTGCCATTGCAACTATCCTTATTACGTGTGTGCATGTATGTATAATATCAAGGTTGACTCCTGCAAAAAGATGTATCGTTTCTTGAAACTATTTAAGTCGTGCATTAGCCGCGATACATGTCTCATTAAAAGCATCAGATTATGCCTTGAATCAATGTGCGGACGTGATGAAATCGCGTCGTGAAAAACCTAATGGGTTTCGAGAACGGGTATGTGGAAATCTAGGATGCAAGATGAACGAATTTGCGTGCAAGCGCAATTCGGTGGAGATGACTGTGTTAAGCGAAACTAACACATGCATGGGTTCATGAGATGAGATGGTTATACAAGAAGAAGGTGACGCTATGCAGCCTGCATTATTATACCGTTCGATATGGCATGGCTAAGGTTGAATCGCGTCGGAATGTAGAGAGTTTAAGACTCGCTTAGAGAGGATTTGCGATAGGCAACACCCGCACCTTTTCCCTCCTCGGAACTTCGCAATAATCCCTTCTGCCAAAGAGTTGCCAGCTGCAGTCGTCCGTATCTTGTCTGCAGTTGCCGTGCACACTTGGGAACATCATGGCGTGTCGGGAATGCGGAAAGGACGAGTTTCTTCTACTTTTGTTGCACGTATCTACCTGGTAACCTGAGACGCGGTGATGCGGTGGCTCTTCGAAAACCACGTCCGTTTCTAGAATCTTTGAGACTGGATTGTATTTGTTCTTATCAGATTCAGAAACTTCCTCGGTCAAACAACCACAGCCAAGCTGTTGCGCAGTTGGTACAATAAACGAGCGAACTAAAGTGACAGAGTAAAAACTGGTGGACTTTTAATAATTAAAAAACATAACATTATAATGGCAGGACATTTAATAAATAATTGAACGAGTTAACAGAATCTCAGTTGGAAAGTTCGTTCCAACATTTTTAGAGAAGACGAAAGGAAAAGTGAATGATAATTTAATTAAGTCGATTAGACCAATTTGTCACACCACTTAAAAAATATCGTCTAAAGGCAAAGATAGTGTACTACTATTTTCTCTTCCAGTATCCAGTATCTAGAAACACGAAACGATTTGTAGTCATACTTCCAAGTGTTTAGGAGTATCTTTATCGCGTTGGTTTTGAAGTTAGCATCGCGGTTCGTTCGGAAACTTGGCTCGAACGTTTATGCGCGACATTCATCGATTTACGCGAAAATAAATGTGACCGATACCCATGCAGACGTTTAACTTACCCGCAAAGCAATGGGTATACAGAACGGATCGCTGCCACTATTACGATCGCCATTAACTATTTTACAGGTTTATCGCGGCTTGATCTCGAGTACCGCGTTTCGCTTCGACACGATGCTTCACGGTCTCCCTTGCTTTACGAGCCATTGTTTCAATTTTTTTCAGTCTTGCCGACCAAAGGCAGCAATGGGTCTCGCCATGTGAAACGATATGATAACGATATTATTAAGACAGCATTTTTTTTTTCTCATAAAAATCTGACATCAAATGAAATTAGAAAGGCTATTCGAAAAACATTACGATGAAGAGGTACGGGGTGGATTTTCACGATCACATTCGTTAGTATGCTGCGGGCATATCTCAGAAGAAACAGTCTCCTCTCCAAGAGCAAGAGCCTATGAAGGATTAGGAATATCATCTCGTTTCCACGAATTTTTAGAAATGCGTATGCTCCAATAAATAAAGTTTCCCGATTGATGCCAATAACGCAAGTTCTAATTTCTAATAATTCCAAAGTAAAAGTATTTGTATTGGTCGCATTCAAATGCGCACATCCCGAATAATTATGACTTTTAATATTAATGATAATAATATTATTTTTTACACGCTGATGTTATCACTAGATTTTATTAGATTCCATTAGAACTCGTGCCCTAGCACAAACCGTAGAAATTTTATTGATCAAACCGCAGAGCTATCTCATTACCTCTCCAAGTGTAATATCCTTTTTCAAAGAAGGTATAGCCGCTTTAAGAAGATCACATTCGAAGTCGTTTAAGGGTGGAATACCTAAGTATCTCTGAATTCCATTCGGACCTAATTCCAAAGGAGCTGCGAAATATGTTATCTCTGGTATCACGCAGGATCTAACATAAGCGCATTCCACAACATTGCTCTGATGTCGCAAAGCTGTATGAACCAATAATAAAATGAGAATCTGGATGTACTATCAATATGGGAACGTTGCGCATTCGGTGTGTGGAATACCTTTACAGAGGGATATACCAAATCGAGCAGCTGCAAAAGCTGTAGCGAAAAACGTTCTCTCTTTATTTTTACTTGCATTTGCCATTTCTTCATTAGACATCCTTACGACTTGTGTTAATCTCCGAGCTTCTGTCTAATCAATTAATAAATTCGCCGAGTCAATTATCTCAAGTGTCAGGAAAAAATCTTTATCGGGGAGTTTTATGATAAGCTATTAACCGGGGTCAGTTTGTTACAGGGCTTTGCTTGGGAGAAAAGAGGAATACACGTTTTCGAACAACTCCCACCAATTATTGGCACTATCATGCATTCTGGCTCGACACCTATAATTTGAGCAGCGAAAGTATTTGCTCTAAGACAGTCAAGGCTAATTACACCAAAAAGGCGATTGTGCTCGTAAACACCAGCCTTTTTATACATTTCCATTGCCAGGGGTATTAAACTGTTTATCGGATTCATTACGACCGCGACCATAGCCTAAAGGAAATACATAAATTCTATATATGTGTATGTTTAATGTCTGTGTAAACGAAATGAGTTAAGAGTAATAGAGCAGAAAGGGATTAAATTATTTAAAAATAAAGAATTTCAGATTCTTACAGATGTAAAAGATTCTAACAATAAGATTGCCACTGACTTGTTTGATGTAAATAAACGCAAC
>NW_017176451.1:2337-4362 GCF_001652005.2 Ceratina calcarata | reverse complement strand
TGGCAGGACATTTAATAAATAATTGAACGAGTTAACAGAATCTCAGTTGGAAAGTTCGTTCCAACATTTTTAGAGAAGACGAAAGGAAAAGTGAATGATAATTTAATTAAGTCGATTAGACCAATTTGTCACACCACTTAAAAAATATCGTCTAAAGGCAAAGATAGTGTACTACTATTTTCTCTTCCAGTATCCAGTATCTAGAAACACGAAACGATTTGTAGTCATACTTCCAAGTGTTTAGGAGTATCTTTATCGCGTTGGTTTTGAAGTTAGCATCGCGGTTCGTTCGGAAACTTGGCTCGAACGTTTATGCGCGACATTCATCGATTTACGCGAAAATAAATGTGACCGATACCCATGCAGACGTTTAACTTACCCGCAAAGCAATGGGTATACAGAACGGATCGCTGCCACTATTACGATCGCCATTAACTATTTTACAGGTTTATCGCGGCTTGATCTCGAGTACCGCGTTTCGCTTCGACACGATGCTTCACGGTCTCCCTTGCTTTACGAGCCATTGTTTCAATTTTTTTCAGTCTTGCCGACCAAAGGCAGCAATGGGTCTCGCCATGTGAAACGATATGATAACGATATTATTAAGACAGCATTTTTTTTTTCTCATAAAAATCTGACATCAAATGAAATTAGAAAGGCTATTCGAAAAACATTACGATGAAGAGGTACGGGGTGGATTTTCACGATCACATTCGTTAGTATGCTGCGGGCATATCTCAGAAGAAACAGTCTCCTCTCCAAGAGCAAGAGCCTATGAAGGATTAGGAATATCATCTCGTTTCCACGAATTTTTAGAAATGCGTATGCTCCAATAAATAAAGTTTCCCGATTGATGCCAATAACGCAAGTTCTAATTTCTAATAATTCCAAAGTAAAAGTATTTGTATTGGTCGCATTCAAATGCGCACATCCCGAATAATTATGACTTTTAATATTAATGATAATAATATTATTTTTTACACGCTGATGTTATCACTAGATTTTATTAGATTCCATTAGAACTCGTGCCCTAGCACAAACCGTAGAAATTTTATTGATCAAACCGCAGAGCTATCTCATTACCTCTCCAAGTGTAATATCCTTTTTCAAAGAAGGTATAGCCGCTTTAAGAAGATCACATTCGAAGTCGTTTAAGGGTGGAATACCTAAGTATCTCTGAATTCCATTCGGACCTAATTCCAAAGGAGCTGCGAAATATGTTATCTCTGGTATCACGCAGGATCTAACATAAGCGCATTCCACAACATTGCTCTGATGTCGCAAAGCTGTATGAACCAATAATAAAATGAGAATCTGGATGTACTATCAATATGGGAACGTTGCGCATTCGGTGTGTGGAATACCTTTACAGAGGGATATACCAAATCGAGCAGCTGCAAAAGCTGTAGCGAAAAACGTTCTCTCTTTATTTTTACTTGCATTTGCCATTTCTTCATTAGACATCCTTACGACTTGTGTTAATCTCCGAGCTTCTGTCTAATCAATTAATAAATTCGCCGAGTCAATTATCTCAAGTGTCAGGAAAAAATCTTTATCGGGGAGTTTTATGATAAGCTATTAACCGGGGTCAGTTTGTTACAGGGCTTTGCTTGGGAGAAAAGAGGAATACACGTTTTCGAACAACTCCCACCAATTATTGGCACTATCATGCATTCTGGCTCGACACCTATAATTTGAGCAGCGAAAGTATTTGCTCTAAGACAGTCAAGGCTAATTACACCAAAAAGGCGATTGTGCTCGTAAACACCAGCCTTTTTATACATTTCCATTGCCAGGGGTATTAAACTGTTTATCGGATTCATTACGACCGCGACCATAGCCTAAAGGAAATACATAAATTCTATATATGTGTATGTTTAATGTCTGTGTAAACGAAATGAGTTAAGAGTAATAGAGCAGAAAGGGATTAAATTATTTAAAAATAAAGAATTTCAGATTCTTACAGATGTAAAAGATTCTAACAATAAGATTGCCACTGACTTGTTTGATGTAAATAAACGCAAC
>NW_017176451.1:0-667 GCF_001652005.2 Ceratina calcarata | reverse complement strand
CATATATAGATGTAAGGGAAAAGTATCTGTAATGAAACGGTTTTTAATAGAAATAGCAGATAAACGCCGAAATAAAAACGGATCAAGATAATACGTTAAATAATGAAATTTAAAAGAAGGGTTGATGGGACGCGGTTAGAGCGAGTGGGTTATCGAGACGTTGGAAATGATGCGTGATGTGGCTTGAAATGCTTGAATTTTATTGATATATCCGCGTATCGTATTTCTTTTGCGTATCATCTAATGATGCCGCAGTAATGATGAAAGTAACTTCTGACATGCAATGGTGCATCGATTGATACGCAACGACGCGGCGATACAAAGAAGCGGACATTGAACAGGGTTGAAGAGAAAAATATTTTTGCCTATTCCTATTACCCGCACAAACATTACAATTTTCGTACATCCGGCGCCATCTATCCTAAATATTCGCAACATCCTTATTCATAACCGACTGATCGACTCTTTCATCGTGGTAGTGTTGGAAGATTTGAGGATCACAACGTCGTCCGTTAAGGAATAGTGAAATTTATGTTTCATTTACAAGATTTGAGGGAGTTCTTTCTTTTTATTATAAATATCCTTCAATGACCTACAGACGTGATATCGCTAAATCGCTATACGTAGTCATGCGTCATGCGTAGTACGTGTTACAAAAAGATCGGTC
>NW_017176450.1:0-988 GCF_001652005.2 Ceratina calcarata | reverse complement strand
AAACTAACATTGCGTTTAAGCTTTATTATTAATACATGTTAGTTAACAATGATTTATTGTATTTATAAATGTACATAAAGAAATTTTCATATGATGCTTGAGAAATTCCACTTGCTCGTATCTGCCGTTTTTCTCTTAACAATCGTTTATGCAAGTATAGCCAGCATAACCATCAAAGCATTAGAAAATAGTAATAAATTTCCCGCTTTCCAACGATTATCACAAGAGAGTCTGAGCCTGATACATAATTCCTCGACTGTAAATTTTGCATGCAAACACAATTCCAGGATCGATCCCGTGATTGTCTGGAACGGCGGCGTGTTAAAATATCCAAACGTCCAATTTCGTTCGTTTCCTATCTGGCTGCCAACATTTATGTATGCATTCACATCGATATTTATCCCACTTCACCGCCTACTAGGTTTATTATCACCGGCAGATGGGCAGCGCAATTTCTGTACACGTATGTACCAATCGCCAGTAAATCCGCCAACCCGACCCACTTCGACACAATTTCACATGCCGAGCAAGCTTTTCGTTGTTCGGTATACTCGCAGCGATGTCGACTCGATTTACAACGCGGCTATGCTTGCCTGTCTGTATCAGCGATATCTCCAAGCCTCCGAGTGTTACGGCGCAGAACGAATCGATGTAGCATCGGCTTGGTGCACTTGTGTGATTCCCCGAACGTTTCACCTGGTCCGGCGACCTGTTGACCCTTCACGTGAAGTGAGTACGTCGAGGACCTCGGCCGAGTCGATCCCGGCCTCGGCCTCGGACCACAAAAATGAGAGGAGCCGTGATTTATAATGGTGTAATGGGAGCGCGAAATGATACGACTGTTATATTGTTGCGCCGCCAGGCATTATTGCGACTGCTGACCCCGAGCCTTGAGCTTCGTCTTCAAGGCAAATGATACCAGAGGTTTCTTTAGACGAGAAAGAATTTGGCTTCGACCAAATGCAAGTACTGTTATAAAAAATGTGAG
>NW_017176449.1:0-989 GCF_001652005.2 Ceratina calcarata | reverse complement strand
GACTGAGGCATTCGGGACCCGAGCCGATCGGAGTCGGTACTTCAAAGAAAAATTTGGTTACGTATGGACGGCATTCGTGTACGTTCCACGTACCTTGCCTATCTCGCTGGATCACCGTTCACTGCGTTCGTTGTGGATCACTGTCTCGTTCGTTGCCTCGGCAGACTTCGTTCGCGAAGAAAAATTTTACAAACGAGGTAAAACGAGGCATTTGTTCGGACTCGCCTTGCCTCGTTCGCATTCGTGCTCAGATGAATACGGGGCTTAAGATGAGCGAAGTTGTTCTGTGAGAAACTTTATAATTCTGAATTCGAATATTTCGACAAAAATAACTCCAATGCCAGGTTTCGATTTTTAATAAAACAGAACTGAACAGCGAGGGATCATCGAGAGGATGTACCGACTGTAGTGGCATTACCATGAATTAATGCGCTTCCATTAGTAGTCAAGATCGAGCATTAACCCGGCCCTCGATCCGATGAACCTCGAGAAGTGGCTCAAAAGGATTTTTACCTCTGACTGAATTCCTTCGCCGAGGAACTTCCGTAATTCGCTTACGCACTCGCGACAGACTTATCCCATCGCGCACTTCCGGACGAACTCGGTCCATCCAAACGGGATGTAAAAGGTGAACAGAGGACTGAACGGTGAGGAGGGCGGGGGGGGATAGGAAGCGAAACGTTTAATCGGCTTCTGTTTCCTCCCGTTTCTCGTATGGGACATACTCGTTCCAATTCCAGTTTCCTACCGAACTCTTTTCTATTACTTCCCTAGTCGCGTTTCCTTGATCGTTTTTCCAGAGCTTTTGATCGAATCGTTTCCAAAATCTATCTCCGGTATCGTTGGATAGCAAGATACTGCCTTCCGCGCTCTCATTCCACATTTTTCGTCTCAACAAATTTAATCTAATAACTAGACGAAGGATTTTCAAGGAATCAATAAAACATTTTTAGTGAAGTAAATAATAATGATAATAATAATAATAATAA
>NW_017176448.1:0-990 GCF_001652005.2 Ceratina calcarata | reverse complement strand
CTTATTATCATCTGTAATTCTAATAATTCTTTATTGTGCAAGTTGTTGCTTCTTTCTCACGATTTCGAAAAGAAAGTAAAAGATCATCAATTTGTAAAGTCAATTATGAAATAAAAAATGAGTAATATCTATGAATTGAAAGTATTTGACTCGGTGAAAGAAGAATGTAATACTTCATTTACCGCGCGAAAATAGAATATGATTTCGATGTTTCTCGATCAACAGTTTCGAGAAACTCGTTCTCTTAATTATACTAATCGCATTTGCAACTCTTTTCTTGCTGCGGCATTAAGAAACTACTAGCCGCTATCTAAATTTAATATTAGGCCTTCATACACGTTAGCGCGGTTTTGATCCGTTGTGATAAACTTACCACAATAAAATGCTTTAAGATGAATCAAATCTGCTGATGTCTATTAACGTGCGGAAAAAATTCACAGAGAAATTAATTGGATAGATCAACTGATCAATTTTCGGTCAATCAATTCGGTCTCAAGTCAATTTTATTATATCATATATATCCGTTAGGTGCTATTAGGGTGAAATTTGATCTACAGATTTGATCCATGACAGATCAAACACGATAATGTCTTTACGTGTATGGGGGAGGCCTATTACCAACAAATAAAACTGATCATTTATTTTTATCAAAACAATATGTTTAACAAAAATACGTAAGAGAAAGAGAGAGAGGGAGAGAGAGAGGGAGAAAAAATATGTACTTAAATTCAGCCGGAATAGATAAACAATGCATTAACTAATCGTATAATTTTCTTTCATGTAAATGAATTTCTTGGGAACAATTCATATCTTCGTAAATAATGCATTCTCAAGCACTTAATTCATTATCAGTGGAACTCCATTTATTCGATTTGATTTGTTGGTCTCCAAAAATTATAGTTTCCAAAAAAATCGATAGAAATCAGTATTCTGAAAAGGCCATTTGATAAAATTGTATTTGTATTTTGGACTAATGAAAACTCGTGTAAA
>NW_017176447.1:0-990 GCF_001652005.2 Ceratina calcarata | reverse complement strand
ATTTTTATTATTGTCGTTGTTTTGTTATTACTGTTATTTAGTTATTATTATCATTATTATGCATCGTTGTTATTTGCGTAAGATTCCAAAGTGCGGATTGGCAAGGGTTCTTATGATTTTGTCGTGAGATCGCTTCGTATCGGGTCCTATTTGGTCGTTATCTCGGGTCGTCTTTGTGTGAGTGATCGTTGTCTGGAGACGTGTGAGATAAGCACGAAGGATGTTGTGGCAGCGGGAGTTCTTTCGGTGGTATACTTTGTATCGTTGGTTCTTTTCCTGTTGTGTCGTCTGGGCAGGTTTAATTAGTATCTCTGACGTCTGGAATAATATCAGAGCCTTCGTAAGCTTCATTTGGGGGAAAGCCAAAGAAGGATTAGGACGGATTGCTAGCAGTATAGGTGGTAAAATAGGAGAAGGATTGTTGTCCACTGTTTTTGGAAACCTGCCTACCTGGTGTAGACTCAAGGCCGAAAATCTAATCATGACAGAACAGTTTTCGATGGCGCGTTGTGAGCCACGAGAAGTTAATGAATGGTTTTTGACGCGAATATGTTCTGGTAAAATCAACATAATAGGGCGATTACATTGTTCTAGGCCTATTTCAAAGCATGATAAATATGGGAACATACTACCTTTAAGCTTCCTTAAATTCGCTAGAGACTCACGGCAAGGATTATCTGTGTGTCGAGTGTACGAGTCTAATGTTCCGTTCGATTTTTTATGCATGACTGCTGAGGATCTGAGAGCGATCGTACAGTGCTTTGCGGCTAGCATTGACTTAACTAATTGTGGTATTAAACTATTGGGTCGGCAACTAAGTCATTGCCGCTTTTGTCGATAGATTCACTCTACACTTTCTTTTGTTTTGTTAACGTGGTCAGAGCATCTAACCTGTATTTCTTTCTTACTGTGTGGACTTCTACTTTTAATTAGTAAAAAAATTATATCGATTAGTTCTTTAGTTTTGTTTTTATTCCAATTTAAAAATGG
>NW_017176446.1:0-990 GCF_001652005.2 Ceratina calcarata | reverse complement strand
CGCGCAAAAGGTTTCAATTATCCTTTTATGCTTTTAGTATCTGTATTGGAGAAATGAAGCATTAATAATTATTTTAACTCCATGGTATAAGAATTATACTTTTTGTAAAAGAAATGAGTTATACACACTGTGAATTTGTAAAAGGCCTGTTTTAAATAGAATCTACAGTGAAATCTATAAATGTACAAATGAATGTAAAATGATGATAGAAAGGATAGTAAATTTTCCTTATACATATACATCATGTATATGTTATCGAGTGACGTCTGTGTGTCGGAGAAGAGCGAAGCAGATTTAACGGATCTGAAAGTTACGAGAGAATCATACAGTTCATAAGATCCAGGCTCAGGTTCGTTATTCCTTTCGTTGTTAGAAAGCGAGAGCCGGTTAAAACCTTTAATCCGAGGCTGAACTCCAACCAGGGACTTTAATCTCGCGATTAGAGTCTCATCCTTTGATTTCTTCCACTGTCGAACTTCGCTCACGCCTCGGTCAGCTCGAATTTTAATTCGTTCCATCTGGTTCCGACGATGAAACTTTCGTCTTAAACTGTAACAGAGTTCGACTCATCCGCTGATTTAACTGAACGCGTACCAGCTATGCTTTAAGCTTAAGCAGATCAATCCCAGAGGAGGAGATTTGACTTTAATCTTTTTTAAAAAGTAATGAGGACTTCAAACGAATATCGATTGATTTGTACAAATTGAAAGAATTATTTACTGCAAATAATATTTCAATTCTAGAGGATCCTCTCAAATCCAATCTTAATTTTTGAAACAAGGGATTACGAGTTACCAGAGTTTAGTTCAATTCCAATAATTAATACCACAGTACAATAATAAATATAAAATAAAATAAGAGTTTCCAATCATTTTACTGTTATAGTATAATTTTTAGTGACTGATTCTACTCACTATAAAAATGTGATAAGACTATAGTATTGTGAAATCTAAATTAAGCTTTACTTATAGTTACATTGTTATTTTTTTT
>NW_017176445.1:0-990 GCF_001652005.2 Ceratina calcarata | reverse complement strand
GTAATATCTAGTAACTATGAAAATTTCACTGCTTTGTCATTGTTTTTATGTAAGGATTCATAGAACCTTAACAGAGAGTTCGGAACATCCGCCGTCAGTTTACTCGGGCGTGAATAAAACTCGCACAAGTCCTGTATATTAAATGATCGATTGTGCACTTGGTTCGGGAATATCGACTGACCGTGCTTGGAAACGCAATTATATCGCGTGACATGGAGTAGAATTGAGCGAGCGCGAACGAAACGATTGATTTAAACCAACTCTTTCAAGGGGCAACAATACGGATACATATGTATGTATACCGTTCCGATGAATATGTATAAATGCCTGCCTTTTTAATGTTTGCGAGGACATCGGGAAATTGGTAATTTCAAGGAAATATTTTCAATCTGCGTCGATGCAATTCCGCGAAACAATTTTCACTGATCATTTTCTCGTGCGTACGATTCGCATTCATCAATTTTTATTTTTACCAAATAAACGACGCCGGTTTCAATTAAATTTAATACGAAATTGATAAGCGACCCCCCACCCCCCCGCGTAGAAACGACCCCGAAACCACCGAGCCGGTTTCATCACGATAGGGTTCGCCTTGAAACAGTTTCCCTTGGCGTTGAAATTTCGTCGTGTCACGGAACGACAATAGGGAACGTTTAACGCGGTCAAGTTAAACGGGGAAACTTGGTCCCGGGTGACACGGGACTTCTACGCCGATTCGATTAGCCGAGCTAGATATAATCGTGGACAAACGCGAGACACCTGTACAATCGAGCCGGTATGTTAACTAGTCGTCGCGGCGACCTAATCCAAACGCGAGGCATTGATTATTAGCCGTCGACTCGTCAAGCTGATAAACCGTTGTACCCACATCGTTGCTCTGTTTGCGTTCACGGAAATTATGATGAGAATCACCGCTCGCAATATCTCGTCGATAATTGGTTCAACAGATTGAAAGCAAATTCAAAGGAGATTCTCGTCAAACTTTTATTC
>NW_017176444.1:0-992 GCF_001652005.2 Ceratina calcarata | reverse complement strand
GAGGACATTATTGATTGATGAATACGACCGATTCTTTTTACAACCCCTGAACGCTAACGCGGAGAGTCGTCAACGGGACGAGGTCGGCCCCTGGTCGTTCTATACGTTTAATAAGATGCTCTTGCATGCCCACAGGAACGTTTGGATGCTTTTTAGCCTCCGCAGGATCGTTCGCCGCGGACCATTCCTGCTTTCGCGACTGTTCGTCGGTGTCTCGGGGACGGAATCGGCGTCTCGGGGTCTCGGAGCGTGTCTCTGGGTGCGGAGGTGTTCGGCGAGATGTAGACATGGACGCGGGCCTAGCTCGCGGACTCGTCGAAGTTTCGCTTCGGTTTTGTCNCTACCCACCGTTTCAGGACGACGAGGTGTGTCGGCGGCGCCAACGACGCGCGAGCGGGACTATAAAAATCCCCTCGATGCAGGCTTGGACGTCTCCCCTACGCGGGAGACGGACTCGCTGAAGTGAGGGTCGTCCGGCGAGACGTCCGGGGTGTATAAACCGCGATGGAGTCTTGGAGCCTTAGCGCAAGGCGGGCTACTCGACGAAGTTGAGGCCGTCGACCGGCTCGGGGTCTTTCGTTTCTTCCGACAGGGTCGCGATCTCTTTTTCTATCGTTCTTTTCTCAGTACTTGTCCCGCTTGTTAGACTAGAGTCTCGTAGTCCTCGAGAGATGAAAGATTCTCTCCCTAGAGACTGTGTATCACGCTGTCTCGCGAGGGTTAGAGTCGCGCGAAAGGGTAAATCGAACGTCGAGCCGTGTCGTTATCCCGTAGCCCTTTCTAAACGGCGCGGTTCGACAGTCCGGGAATGTACGAGCGAGGCTGCTCCGATCCCAGGTCGTTGGAAAGGAAATTAGAGTCCTTGTTCGCCGTGGAAACTTTTCAAATTAACGAGTCGATCGTAGATCGCGCACCGCCCGCAGAAGGGGGGCAGTCTGCGCCCGGGTTGTTCGCCCGACGAATGACACGAGGCCCGATAGGCCGTTTAGCCC
>NW_017176443.1:0-993 GCF_001652005.2 Ceratina calcarata | reverse complement strand
AGACCAGCAGCGCAAGCCTTGCCAGGGCGTTGCGTATCATCCTCCAAGGAATGGAGGAATTCGTGATGAACTTCGTCGACGACCTGCTGTGCATTTCCAACTCATTTCAGGAGCATGTGGAGCACCTATTAGCACTGTTCAGCCGGCTGAGGGAACATGGCCTAACGGTGAACCTGGCGAAATGTCAATTCATGGCAAGACAAATAACATATCTGGGGCACGTGATCTCTGTGGACGGAATTACACAGCAACCAGAGTAGTTGAGTTGTATAAGAGACTTTCCCACGCCCAAGAATCAGAAGGCGCTAGGGNCATGGCCTAACGGTGAACCTGGCGAAATGTCAATTCATGGCAAGACAAATAACATATCTGGGGCACGTGATCTCTGTGGACGGAATTACACAGCAACCAGAGTACTTGAGTTGTATAAGAGACTTTCCCACGCCCAAGAATCAGAAGGCGCTAGGAGGGTCTCTGGGCCTCATAAATTTTTACAGCAAATTCACTAGGTACCATGCTTACGTTATCGAGCCATTGCTTCCGTTATTAAAGAAGAATGTATGTTATAAATGGACGGACACGGCCCAGGCCACATTTCAAAGGGCAAAGGAACTTTTCTGTGAGCAGGTGGTACTGAAATTCTCGGATTCGTCGAAAGATTTCGACGCGAGTCAGTCCACGCTCGGAGCGGTACTTGCACAGCAAGACCAGATGGGAAATTTGTGTCCCATTACATTTGCCAGCCGCACTTTGCACGGGGCGGAGCGAACGTATTTCACCACGGAGAAAGAGCTCCTGAGCATTGTCTGGGCTCTGCAGAAGTTTCGCACGTATCTATGGGACGCCCGAATCGTCCTCCGCACGGATCACCAATCGCTTGCGTTTTTGATGAGTAGTAGATACGTCATCCAACGCATCACACGTTGGATCTTGTCAATCCAGGACTATGATATCACGGTCGAGCACTGCGCGGGGAAAGATAATCGCGTTGCG
>NW_017176442.1:0-992 GCF_001652005.2 Ceratina calcarata | reverse complement strand
TTTTTTTTTTACTTTATTGCGTTCCTCCTCTTTGAGCAAAAATCGAGCAGACGCGCACGTGCATGGAATTAAAATAGAAGAAAGACGGATTAGTATGAATGATAGTTAGGGAATGTAAAATCGTGGCAACAGTTGTGGTTAAATACCCGAAGGGAATGGTAACGTCACTAAACCACCGATAACCCTTCATGGCCAACCGAATACGCGCACGTGTAGTGCCGCGCACGCTTGGAAATATATGTATATTTAATTACGAAAGTATTTGGTTCTCTGTAGTTATTAAATTTCGTGCCCCCTTCTATTCGTTACTAACATTCGAGATAAAGAGAGGAAATATTATATCTGACTGTTCCTTTTTTTCAAATTCTTGTTTTAATAAAGCAACAGTCTGGGGAAATAAGAAAATCTTTCGCCCCCTTTTTCTCTCCTTTAAACAGAGTCGTCTCTTTTAATTAAAGATACGCGGTCGCCTTCTATCTCCACGGTCCGTTTTAAACTGCCTTAAATGATAGCGCGGTTATGGTTGTTGGAGAGATAGAGCGAGAAGGGTGTTAACGGCGACATTGTCGTTTTATCCAAATCGGAGGGCAAAAAGTAAGAGAGAATAAGTCTTAAAGGAAGGTCACAGTGGTTTCTAAGTGGAGATAAAAAGAAATATATGTGAGGCACCATCTCCTGTGTGCAATTGCAGTAAATATTCGTTGAGATAAATTAAAATAAATGCAGATACAACAAAAAAAAAAATAGAAACTGCGAGTTAAGTGAAGACCTTAGATCATATTTTAGAATCTGAAAACCCTTTCTCTAATCTTTGTAATGAGAATACAACTTTCCGTGCCGTTAACACCCTTCCCTCGCAGTTCTTACAATCTTATCAACCTTGTCTTATCATTAGAACGACAGGAGGGATGCGATTTCTTTTTAAGTTCTGTCCGGTGACATAATTAAAATAAGGGAAAAGTGTAGGGAACATTTAAATGTGGGAAAAGAGA
>NW_017176441.1:8809-9223 GCF_001652005.2 Ceratina calcarata | reverse complement strand
TTATAAATACAGCAATAAATAAATATATAACTTATTTAAGGTTCAGCATTTCAGTATATTAAAATAACTATTTTCTCAGCTTTTGCATTTTATTGTACAAATTTTATACAGATGTATATTTTAGTTGTTTGAAATAGGTGACATTTAACTCTGAACAGATTTATTTACTTCAGTTTCATAACGTTTCTGATACTGCCCAGTTGGGTCGTATTTTGAGGAAAGCCTTTCCCAATCGCTCGGTCTTTTAGTCCTTAGATAATTTATTACTTTCTCTGCTGTTATTCTCTGTTTTTCGTTGCATTTACTACAACCCGTGGATAAAGCATCAGGTAATGTTTCTGAAAATATAAATTAATATATAATTCAAAAATTCGTGTTGAAAGTCTTAACAATTTTCTTAAGGATGTATTGGCT
>NW_017176441.1:6691-8297 GCF_001652005.2 Ceratina calcarata | reverse complement strand
CTCATGTGAAATTAAATTTTAACAAAATCACTATGAAATAAATATGTTCGCTTTGCAAATACATAATTTTCTGTTAATAACTAAGTCAATTTGTATAAATTTTCAACTTCTTTTCGCTATATGCTATGTTAAAGATGCTATACATGCATAGATACATATATATTATATACATATGCATAGTCGATCATAATCACAGACACAAATATCATAAACTTACAAACAGTAAAGAGAGACAAAACTACCCTATGTCCTATTCATAAAAAATAAAAACGGAAGTATTTATACGGAAGGGCAGCGAATGTAGCGATGCAGGTTTGCCAATGGTTCGCATCGCGGGATCCCTAGTTTCATTTTATCAGAAATTTCATTCATCGTTCTTCAAGTCCATGGTAAGTCCATGGTCCATGATCCATGTCCATCATGTCGTCCATGACGCCCGGTAAATGGTCTGATGCATACATTGTATACATGCAGATACGTATACATGTACCTTACGAGGCTTATATGAGTACTACATAGTCATATTCTTGCAACTTACTTCTACATAGTAAGAATAGGAGCGCATATCTTTGTCCCAAAGTAACATCTTAATATGATTTATAATACACTGAGTTCCTAGCTTAACTAAAATGCCGTGTTCTCTCGAATCAGTAATCGTATGTCTAGTATACCTGATAAGAGAAATAACGTTAGTTTAATGAATAGCTTGTAAAATGTATTTAACAAATTACCCTTGTTCCATGTCGTAATTATTCGTATCTCCATCTAAGAGATAACTGCGCATTTCACCCTGTAGAACTTGAGCACCATATAAAGGATGGGCGACATTTACATCGATAAGTAAACGACCACGATAATTAAGATCTGAATCACGCGTCTGTGTTCGCGCAGCTATTGCATCTAAAATAGCTTCTGCAGAAACCAGTCCAGTATTCCGAACGACATTTAAAAGATCCGTGACTGAGATTAGGCTTAAACGTACTTTGTCTACAAATTTTTTTAATCGATTTGATAATTAATATAGCAAGTACTTTTAAAATATATCAAATACAAAATTTTTTTTATTTTGAATACGTTGTTTTGTATTTACTTAAAACACTTTTGCCATCGGCCTCAACATTTGCTTTTAACCAAGCATGGACAGCAAGAAAAATATCAATTTCTAGTGCGTAAAAGGAGTCTCTTGAAACAACCTTATTCAAAGCATCGATACTCAATTGCAAAAAACTCTCATGTTGTATTACTTCACATGCATGTTCATCCATGTACTCATGACAAACCTAGAATAAATTAATTACATTAAATATTTTCAATCATTCATTTGAATGTTATCTTTAACATACCCTGATGAGAAATTCTAGTTGATAAAGAAGCGCTGCATCGAATATGAGGCAGACATTTTTTATATTTAATATTTCTTTAAGATAAGCTGATATAGAAGTTTCTAATTCTGAAAATCCATAGAGGTGTGCTAACCCAAGAATGTCCAATATCACCTAAAAAAACATGAATTCTATTAAATAAGTAACAAGAATGAAATGTAAATAAAGTACAACCAAACAGTTAAAGATTATTACTTCCTCGCGTCTGTCTGTAAGAGACATCC
>NW_017176441.1:4304-6250 GCF_001652005.2 Ceratina calcarata | reverse complement strand
ATTTCTGTGAATATAATCAACCATAATGACGAAAGGTATAATTCAATTTCATTATAATCATAACGCAAATATTCTTAACTAGGTTAAATCATTGTCCTTTTGTTTATTACGCGTTATTTGAAATTATGATACTTGTAATATAAATAAAAGTTACTCAAGGTTCTCCAACCTTTATCAAATCTCCAATAGTATCGATATATAAATTTTTTGTTTACTATAGTAAATCTAGAAATTTATAATTATGTTTTGTACTGCATAAATGTATTCAAATATAAAATAATTTATTGACAGTAAGTTATACAAATTTTACAGATGAAACTTTGGAAAAGAAATCAGTGGAGAACAATGATAGTGACAAAAAAGCTATATCTGAATCAGGTCCTGATCCATCAGCACCAATAACTAGAAGAGGCGTATTAACGTCATTTTTAACTGGCAAACCAATGGAAATACCAGAACAAGACATTGTAATGATTTTATGATAATTTCTATGATTATTCTAATCATATGCATCAATACATGTGACTAACATTAATATTGTATATTTTCATAGCTAGGCAAATGTAGATTTGTATCTGAGTTTGAAAAACTAAATCGTATCGGTGAAGGTACTTACGGTATTGTTTACCGAGCAAGAGACACTAAAAATGATAAAGTGGTAGCATTGAAAAAAGTACGAATGGAACACGAGAAAGATGGTCTTCCAGTCAGTGGCCTAAGAGAAATATCTGTTCTACTGTCATGCCGTCATGAGAATATTGTACATTTAAGGGAAGTAGTAGTCGGC
Source organism: Ceratina calcarata (assembly GCF_001652005.2). Lineage (NCBI taxonomy): Eukaryota > Metazoa > Arthropoda > Insecta > Hymenoptera > Apidae > Ceratina > Ceratina calcarata. The sequence goes on along the minus strand of NW_017176441.1, from coordinate 5,463 downwards.
AGAAGTTTAGAGAGTATATTCCTTGCTATGGAATATTGTGAACAGGACTTAGCAAGTTTATTAGATAATATGCAAACTCCATTCTCAGAAAGTCAAGTCAAATGTATTGTTTTACAAGTGTTAAAGGGTTTACGTTATTTACACCACAATTTCATTGTACATAGAGATTTGAAAGTATCTAATCTCCTAATGACAGATAAAGGTTGTGTAAAAATTGCTGATTTTGGATTAGCTAGATGGTTTGGCTTACCTTTGAAACCAATGACACCTAGAGTAGTAACATTGTGGTACAGAGCACCAGAATTGTTATTGCAAGCTAAAACACAGACAACTTCTGTTGATATGTGGGCTGCAGGTTGCATTTTAGGTAGGTTTTATTTTCTCTTTCTGTTCTATTCTTCTTATTGGACTTAATAGAACCATTGAAATCTGTTTTTTTCAGGAGAACTGCTTGGGCATCGACCATTATTACCCGGGCGGTCAGAAATTCAGCAGTTAGAATTAATTGTTGATTTATTAGGTACACCTAGCGAAGCAATTTGGCCCGAGTTTAATACACTTCCCGCTTTACAAAACTTTACGTTAAAACAGCAGCCATATAATAATTTAAAACAAAGATTTCCATGGTTAAGCGCTGCTGGTTTAAGATTATTAAATTTCTTATTTATGTACGATCCAAAGAAAAGAGCTACTGCAGACGAATGTTTACAAAGCACCTATTTCAAAGAGGCACCTTTGCGTAAGAATCAGCATAATATTTGTATTATTGTATATTGAAAATTATTAATTATAAATTTACATTTAATTTTTCTTATAGCATGTGATCCCAAGCTTATGCCCACCTTTCCTCAACATAGAAACATGAAGAAGGCTGCCCCTCCAAAGGAAACTAGGGAACCAGAAACAACTGTCACAGACCAAACTAATAATTTACCTGCAATTTCAGATCTTGTAAGTCCTTTGTGCGTTTAATTAAAAGATTTTTAAAAATGAAGTCAATTTTTTTTACAGCTTGGTTCTCTAGTCAAGAAAAGACGAGTTGAATGAATTAAGATTGTATCTATAATTTTTCAAATGTAATCTAAGCTTCGTTTCTGATTTATATATATTTCATTGGAATCTGTACACTTCATTCACGACTTCTGAATTCATTCACAAC
>NW_017176441.1:2577-3906 GCF_001652005.2 Ceratina calcarata | reverse complement strand
TCGAACCCGATATGGAAATTAAATTATACTTTAGAAATTAGTTAATAAAATTAATAATTGTTCTAAGCGCAAAGCTTCATAGATTAAATATATGCGTACATACATAATAATTTATAGTAACGTATTTAATACTTACTTTTCAATTCTCTCCCTTCGGTGGTACACGGCCCTTCGTCTAACATACATTTGATATAATTAGTGAGAACTCGACCGTTTTGGAGAATCCGGTCAACATCCACATCGTCGTATTTGTTGGAATATTTATCCGCTGTTGCACAAACAATTAAAGCGAATAGTAGGAGACAAATCTTCATTTTGTAATCAAAGCACATATTTCCGCTTTAAATTCGAAAACGTCAAGCGCGTACAAACGGAGGAGTAACTGTACAAGGTCAAATGTTACTCTACGTTTTAAAGTAACGAGACTTAGAAAAAAAGATTTTTCAAAGCTATCCTCTGAGATGGAAAGTAAAATACTGTTTGTAACTGATGGAGCTAACGAATTATATAGCCAAGTCGCAAGGAGCACATTGGAGGGAGTGCATGAACGCGTTAATCGAGCACGTATATGTTCAAGTATATACACCTTCGTTAATCGATTCATAAGTTGACTGTTCACCATCAACTGCAAATGTCGGGATATCATAATTATAAAATATTAAAATGTAATTAATAGTAGATAGGAAATTTTATTAACATAATAATTTTTCAAGGCAAGAAACCGAACAGATTTTCATTTAATAATTAAGATGACTTTTCTTTAGCAGAATATTCATTTACATTGTCAGCACAATTAATGTTGCGCACCGATAACGATTTGTTTTGGATAATTGTATGAACATTTTAAATTCTGTAGCGAACGTTTGCTGCACTAACATACTGAATGGTTAACGTTAATGCAAGCAGAATTATTCCAAGAATAATGAGGAGATTAGGTATTCTCTAAGTTGCGTTCAGAGAATGATCATCACGCGCTTACTGGTCATACTTTATCAAGGACTGTACTAACAATACGATAATTTGTAATGTTTAATCAATACACATTCGTTTGTGCTTAATAATTAAATAAAGGTAATAATTTATTTTCCTTTAATTCTATTCAAAATTGAATTAACATTAATTACCTAAAAATGTGTAATTCTAAAGTTTTTGTCTGATAGTGTGTATCATCGTATTTTATTATTACGTACTACACGTAGTCTAGCTTCTTCGCAGAATTTTTTACTGCTTGTTAATTCACAAGAGAATATTGTTTTCATGTATATTTCAACATTAGAATCTAAATAGTATGATTAAGATTCAAGACATATTGTGACTTCAATCCCCTTT
>NW_017176441.1:0-1336 GCF_001652005.2 Ceratina calcarata | reverse complement strand
GTCGTGCCGAACAGGACGTGATTCTTTATGGAAAAATAAGACAGAAATATACAGTACAATTCGTCGATTATTGGTTTAGTTTTCAAAAAAATCAAGTTTAAAGGTCCGTTGCGTTCCTATACTGTTACGGCAATATTATTGTTCTTCGAGCGACATATAACACGTATCGTATTTATAAACAATACTGTGCAATCCGAACATTCAGTGTAAGTCCAGTTATCACGGTGACTTATATTACTTTCTACAATTTTATAATTGAAAAATTAAAATCTTTTTCTATTAAAAATTTACTTCGTGTTTTTCTTTCAAAACCATCTCTTTACTAGCTTTCCACAAAGAATTACCATTTTTTCATGTTATTGTACAACTATCAAAAATTTCCAAAAACAGATTGATTTTACAATAATTATCTGTTATAAAATTAATTTTACGACACCGTTTCAGTCTATATCTCTTCTTATAATATGCCCCAGAATCTGATTTACATTTTTTAAATAATTTGATTGCGTGAAATTGCTATATACACACGGCCGCGTGTTACTACACTTATTACCGCTCTTGAAGATATGCAACGTTGGCAAAGGATTGTTTGTAAATCAGAATCATTTCTGGAAACATGCAAACTGACACACAATGCAAACGTGGTAAGTTTTTAAATCTTCACCTGACCTTCTGAATCTGCATATTAAGAAAAAAAAGAAAACGTTGACTCTGCTTGAAATAATATAACAGGTAACAAATTGCAATAGTGAAGTACTAAAATAAAACAATTAAACCTGAATATATTTTTGGCAATATGTTTCTTTCTCATTTACTTAATGTATTGTATACTATAATTTACTACACTTGCATAAATTATTATCGAGATAGAATAAATATCTAAATACGGTGCATTTACACTTTTACATTACATTTGAAGGCTTCATTGTAACATACATTAAAATTTTTATATCGAGATTGCAAGCGCAATCAGTATACACTTTCTATACGTATACTAGAAAAGCTTTTGCCTGTAAGAAAAAAGTGAATATCTCTTCGTATGTCTCTACCAAGGAGAGTACAAGACCTTCGAGATATCAATTTGCCTCAAACTTTACATACTGATAAATCTTGTCATTCTGATCACGGTAATATAATATGCCATTGTAGGGACAACTATACTTAATAATTTCTAAGAATGTGATCGTGACGCAATTATAATGTACGGAAATCCTATGCTGTAGTTCAGGATTCTCGATCGCGGTAGCGAAACTGTTGTTTTCTTTGATTAATTTTTGTTTATTAATAATGACATTCAATAAACAGAATTTTTAAGATCTATTCGTAATTAAGCGTC
>NW_017176440.1:0-992 GCF_001652005.2 Ceratina calcarata | reverse complement strand
ATTTAATCATGGCCGGTTTTCTTTTTTATTATATTTTGGGGGGACAATTAGAGCAATTTGAAGTCGTTCCGCGTGATTTGCCGCGCCATTTCCGGTGGAGCCCGGAGGCCGGTGGACAGGCCGCGCCGCAAAAGAGAATTTAATGACGGAATCCGGATTTAGTGGCGCGATTTCGCCAGACGTAAGTGTCTGAAGGGTCGTCCATTATGCCCGCATTGCGGCCTCTCCCCCGCAGTCCGACTCCGCTTTTACAGTCGCGCGGTAACCGCGAGGCCCTCCGGGGCTAGTTTCCCTTCCTGACTCCGATTCAATTCAATGAAGACGACGTTGTCTCCATATAAAAGCGAGATCCGAACCCGGGGCGCATCGCAGAAGTCACGGATGGCTCCATGAAAAATTCCTCAGGTTTATTGGAATCCATTTTATGGATTACTAAAAATGAATTTTTATAGCAATTCAAATTTAAACATTCTGGCAGGAATAGACATCTTTTTTAGTCCGTAGATTTTAGTGAATTTCGGTTTTTAAAGTTTCAGAAATTTTTAGGTTATATTCAATTTCAACATGTGAATGAAACTAACGAGAATAAAATCGACGAGTGCAATTATTTTCGAAGGCGTTCACTGGGCCAGCGATTAAACGAATCTAATTACGGCGACGGTTGTTACGCTTAATTGTATAAATTTACGACATGGGGGGGAGGGTTAAAAACAGTCTGGAGCGTACGATCGTTAATCGGGAACTGCTCCCGGACTTAAAACAATTTCGAGTTTCCGCGTTACGTAGTCTACGGATTTAATGGAACGCTGTACTTCAGCAAACAGGGCATCCCTCCTATTTTTCATCTCCTATTCTTCTGGACTGTCTGCCTTTCACACGGCCATTCAGTGTTTTTAGATAAATCAAATTACTAACACGATTGCTGTTATATTAAAATTGTAATCAGCAATCAAGTATTCGTTATAATTGTAATCAGCAATCAATTGTTTCTT
>NW_017176439.1:0-992 GCF_001652005.2 Ceratina calcarata | reverse complement strand
ACTATAATTTTTCAAAAAACCCATGAATTGATTTAAAATTTTGCAGGTAGCTTTTTAATAGTAATAGAAATCTATAATAACAAATTCAACATGTTTAAGTATTTAGCCTATACATCCTTAAACGAGTCGGATGTAATACAACTTTGGCAATCACTAACTCGCGGGTTTGCATTCATGAAACAGCAACAGAATAGGTATCAAATTTCGATATTGCTGTCAACTGCTTTTTCATTTTCATAGCGGCATACAATATAACTGGGCGTTCATTTTGATTGACGTTACAAGCCACACGCATTAAGGTTTCCGTCCCGCGGTTTACGCGTAGCCGACCAGTATAGTGCTTTTGGACCTTCCACTTTTTCTTTGTTTACTTGCCACGTGAAATGTATCATCGTACATGGTACACTACTCAGAAAATATGCAATCCGTGAAACTATTTCTCTACGGGCTCGTTTAAAAGGTTTAAGACATCCTTCATTTAGCTCTTCCCTTTTCTACAAGAAATTCTAAACTTCACTGCTAAAATATCATTCACGTAGATATTTACAATTTCCCGATGTTAATTTTAAAATCGAGCTGCATTTCCATGAGATACGTTTCACAAATTCGATATTCGAGATAGATAAAATGTTTCACAGGCAAAGTAAGGAAAAATGTTATTGCCGTACGTATGATATAATTTGATCTCGTGTATGAAAATGTTATCTCACAGAGGCATTACGTTCAATTTCAACTTTTATGATGTACGTCGGCGATAATTTGATTCTAGAATATATTGATTAAAAAATAATAAAAAATGTATGAATCAAACAGTCCACATTGAAAGTTGAAATCGAATCCCCTCCCTTTCCTCTTCATACTTACAACGTTTCGTTACGAAGGGGTGACATGGGGCTACATAGTTCGTATATAACAAATAGGTACAATAAAGAATTCTGTTTTTAATAAATTTTTCAAGAGAGATACCACGCAATTTAAATTGAATCCGCGGC
>NW_017176438.1:0-992 GCF_001652005.2 Ceratina calcarata | reverse complement strand
TATGGTAATATTAAAGTAGATGAAGATTGTTTTAAGAAACAACTATAAATTGATATGTTCCACTAACAACGGTGAGAATCATAGAGTACCGGCAAGCAAGTAGGTAGCGACATGCGTTGGATACAGAAGCAGAGGGTACAGCCTGGTGAAATTCGTTGCGCTCTCTCGAGTTGCGATTTATCTGCCCAATTTCACGGTCCTTTGGGGGAAAATGGGAAACTCTCCCAGCTTTCGATTGCAGTGCCGAGTGTGGGAAATAGACCGTTTTCATTTATCGTTTAACCTAATTGCTAACGAAACAGTCGTCACGAATAGAACATTGTCGCTAATTGTTAGACGAAATTACAACAGTGATCAAACTTAATTAAAGCAGCAATTATTTGCTGAATAAGCAATAATCGTGCAACAATCAACGAATACGTAATTCCATGAGGACAGCGTCGACTAAGAATGTATTATTTTCATCAATCTCTAATTATTGTATACATACCAAATTTACAAATCAATAGCATCGATAATTTCATGGAAATAGTCTATCCGTGATTAATTAGTTACCGGATGCAACGATCTAAATCCTTTTCAGTATCTCTCTTTATTTTCTGCCTTGTAATCAACTTTAATTTACTTAATTTGCCTAGAAAAGATGGATTTATTAATATTTTACATCAGTAAATTGATGTGTCAGACGTTTAGTTTGCATTGCACTGAAATGCATTCAAATATATCAAATGTCATGCAAATCAAGTTGTACGAATATTATCTGTCATATTTTTATAATTCGCAGATTTTATCTGAACATACATACGTACATGACACGTATTGTTTAGTTTTCATACGACTTGAACAGCATGCTTTTTATACTCATCTTTTCAATGTCTGATTTAGCGTTTACATGGTCCTTATTTTACGAAGCAAAGATAAAAAAAATTCAGATTTCTTGATGATCCCAATAGTTCTTGCCGTATGAATGACTGAATGATGGACGTTTATTA
>NW_017176437.1:0-993 GCF_001652005.2 Ceratina calcarata | reverse complement strand
TAATAAAATATCACATCACAATTTTTTTTAACATGAAAAATTTGGGTATGTTTAAGGTGAAAGTATATTATTTACATTTGCACTTTTTTATTTTATGTAGAATTAATGATGAATATTGATTCAAATACAGTACGTGGAAGATAAGACATGAGTTACATATGTATGAAAAATTTTTAATTCTGAAATTATTCCATGTGTTTTTTGAAAGTGAGGATGAAATCCAACTGAAACATTGCCACTGAATAGCAACTTCTGTTCAGGAAAATCAGGATCGAATAAGCAATTAGCAGCTACGATCAGCCAATTTCCACTATTTCTGTGTTTGGCGGGGTAAATTGGCCACTGGCATTCACGATCGGTGATTATGCTATCTAAGTCGCGGTAATCAGACGGATTCACGTGAAAGGAAAATGAAAAAGCAGAAGCAAGGCTATAATTATCGAACCATCCGACTATCGACTGCGAGGAGGCTCGTAAACGTTTAAATGTAAATGAAACGCGTTTTGCAGGGTAGAAGGGCGATGGGCTTTTCAATCCATTTCGTGAAGCATTTATCGAGGATTAACTTTAAAGCTTTCGAACGTTTACCAAACTAGTTTCTAGATACGGACGAGAAGAATTGAATGCGAGTCGTAAACTAGTTTGATTGAAAAAGTGCCAACAACAAAAAGTGCAATTTTCGACAACGGGAAACTATAAAATAGAAATTCTCGGGAAACTGTACTACGCTCATTCTCAGTGTAAATTATTAGTACACTTCAAACTTTTATGCCAAACACGTTATATTAAATAAAGTATTTTATATAAACATATCTTTTATCGTGTAATTTAAACATTGCAATATCCACTCACTTTTAGTTTTGTAAATGGCAAAATATTCTTCACATTCAAAGTATTCTTCAGATTTTCCACAGACACAAGAATTCTATAGAATCTGCAGTCTAATTAATTATCGATGAAGTGATTTTCAAAAATTCCAGTCTGAATTCCATT
>NW_017176436.1:0-993 GCF_001652005.2 Ceratina calcarata | reverse complement strand
TCTCTCCGATGGATGGCACCGCTACAACGATTGGGGAGACTGAAGTCCATCAGGAACAGCCATGGCGATCTGGCCAGCGTACAGATGGACACCTACCTTGACGAAGAAATTTCTAAGTGCGAACGCCGCCTCAACGACCATGGAATCCAAATGTCGACGACTGATGACATCAGAAACCGGTGGGCTGAAAGGCTACATGGCTCCATTGATGGCAAAGGCCTCCGTGAATCAAGAAACGTTCCACAACAACACCTGTGGATCGCTGACGGAACGCGTCTCCTGCAAGGAAGGGACTTCATCAACTGCGCGAAAGCGAGGATCGGCGCCCTTCCGACTAAGTCCAGGACTAGCAGGGGGCGATACACGGATAGGCAGTGTCGTGCGGGTTGCACGGCACAAGAAACCATCAACCATGTAGCACAACAGTGCCACCGGACTCATGGAACCCGGATAAAGAGACACGACGCCATCGTCTCCTACCTGAGCCGGAACATGAGACGACAAGGATACGTGGTCAAAGTGGAGCCACAGTACAGAACGTGCGAAGGACTTAGGAAACCGGACATCGTGGCAACAATGGGGCAAACTACACTGGTGGTGGACGCGCAGGTCGTGAGCGAACAGACAGACTTGAACTTAGCGCACGCGAGGAAGGTGGAGTACTACGCTTCCAACAGGAGTCTAACCAACACCATCCTGGCAACTGAAGGAAGCGAGACAGTGCACCACCACTCAGCGACGCTATCGTGGAGAGGCGTATGGAGCTCGAGATCGGCAGAAGGACTAACCAACATCGGAGTCATCAAGAGAAATGAGCTGAAGATACTGTCGACCAGGGCTCTCGTCGGTACGGTAGCGAGCTATCACACGTTCCTGCGGTCAACAGCAGTTCGACGGACGGGTATTGGATGACAAGTTGCTGCTATCCGATAACTGGGTGCTACCTTCCCTGTAGGTATAAGTATTTCCTCAACATATCATGTAGATAGAAAA
>NW_017176435.1:0-994 GCF_001652005.2 Ceratina calcarata | reverse complement strand
ATTACTCATTACGCGAATACAACTCGGGAGTGTGCATCACGTTCGGCAGTAGTTACACGAAACGTAGAAAGTAATCCTTTTCTGCGGTGAATTTTTGGAAGGCAGTGTTCTTTACCGTCAACTTCTTTTTAAGGGTAATCGAAGAGAGTGAGATTTTTTCTTTTACAATTTTATGGCAAGGTCTCGAACAGCGCGCGTCCAGCCAAATGTGTACGACAAAAGCCAAATTCAATCGTTCGCATCTGGTAAGTGTAAATCTAGAAACTGTCCTTTATCATCGGTTCGAGTGTTCTGCACGTGGAGAGTTTCTAAAGATGACAAGGAAACGAAGGCCGGGTTCAGTTGAAAAATACAAATACATTTTCTATAACGAACTTGTGCACCAAGTGGGGAAAGATTTTCTGGAAGAAAATCTGCGAGCGAGCGGTGCCTTGCGTTATTAAACAGAACGGTGCGTGTCCTGACGACCACAGAATATTTTAACCCATTCGCTGCCAAGTTATTTCTTGGTAAGAGCACATATATTATCATACATAATCATTTAGAAGCAGAAAACCAAAGACGAGTATACTCGTCTTTGGCAGGGTGTCACGCATTGCCAGGACGAGTATACTCGTCCTGGCAATGCGTGACACCCTGCCAAAGACGAGTATACTTGTCCTTGGCAGCGAATGGGTTAATATGTTCGTTATTTACGCGTAAGTGAGTTATAATCCGAAAACGACAGTGGAATTGTTCCGCGAACAGTATTCCGATTGGAGCTAAANTGGCAGTGAATTTGAAAAGTGTAAAAGTGACAATTTTTGTTTTGTAAAAATTTGCCAGTGGGAAAGTGACAATGATCGTGATGATAAGGCAAAAACCGTCGGGTGCAGGTCATTACCTTACTCCAAGCATCAGCTGCTGCGAGCCATGTGTCCTATTTTCGAATGCCGAAGATCGACCCATTGAACCATTGACGTTCTTCTACGAGCAGGTGCACTGACCAACGAAG
>NW_017176434.1:0-993 GCF_001652005.2 Ceratina calcarata | reverse complement strand
CGAAGAAGCTCTCATTCTGTGATACACATATTAGACATGTACCTTATTGGTTTTTAAGTAGTCATGGGACAGGCCTAAGATCCGAGATGCGTGCGATAGATTTGATGCGAATGATGAACAGTGAATGGACGGAATTGATACGTGAAAGATGTACGAATGATCTACGCGTGTGTCGGAAGTTCCAGGCGATGCTTCAGACTATGGGCCGGGTCTGTCGGCCTTCGATCAAATGGTCGATTGATCAATGAATCGGTTGATTCACCTGGAACGAGCTGAATGAGGAAGAATAAAAGGGGTCTTGCCTGTTTGCTTGTCTGATTGGCTTTTGTGAAGAGGATAGAATATAATTGAGATAATTATATATGTTTTTGTTCGTCTTTTATTAAATCAATACACGTTTTGAATATATATATGATGTCGTCCATCCTTGTATTGTCCCTGGTACATCCTGCATGCTTGATAACTCCCGGTGGATCGATGGGACGGTGCTCGTTGTACGTCCCAGGGTGTTACGAAGGTAGAAATAAGCCGCGAACAGGAAGATTGAAGGGAAGCTGACGCGTAGACGCAGAGGACGACGTCGAGATAGGAACCGAAGCGTTGGAAAACGACTCGAGTCCAGTCGAGTTAAACAACGACGACAATTCGTTTGAGTTTGTGATATTCCTCTCTAATTTGAACGAGCGAGCGATGTTGTCTGGGTACAGGGAACGACAGTACCCGTCGCAGAACGGACAGCAGCCTTGCCAGGAACGAATGCCTGGTCGACGGAGCCGTGGAAAGCGGAGACGGTAGTCGGTATGGACGGTAGCGATGGACAGGAGCGCGATGCGAAATGAAGCATGGATGTTGAGGTGTCACAGGCGCGGATTTCGACGAGCAAGCCGAACCGAGAAGCGAAGAGGAACGTGCGGGAAGACTACAAGAGAGAAGGTGAAATGAAAGCTTTACGTTTGCCTGAGGATTATTCATTTTACTTTATTTTATTTTATT
>NW_017176433.1:0-994 GCF_001652005.2 Ceratina calcarata | reverse complement strand
TTTTTTTTAGCTATATTTTAATTCGTTTAGCACTAATCTTAAGTTCGTCATTAACGGTTTTTATATAATAAATGTTTTGTAAAGAAAAGAAAGTAAAAATGTATCATATGATGCGTAATTTATAAAACTAATGTAACTTATAAAATTCTTATAAAATATTTTAACTTGTGACGAAAAAATCCTGAGAAAATTTATTCGGTTGCACTATACATAGTAACATGTACCACTGTTACTTGGTAAGGCTGTAACACGTAACAGATTTACGAGGTTGTTCGTAATTACGATTTCGACATCGTGATAAAATCACTTCTGACGACGAAAAAAAGGTTTGAGCAGGTCATCTGTGCAGCCATAAAAACTTATTTCGGTTTTCCTCACGAGTTTGTGATAATGCTAGCGCATCACAGTTCATAGTCGCCATCTGGCTAAACTTTCGGTCCATTCCAAAAATTGAGAATGGTCGTCCCTATTGGTCGTCACGAGCATTAGCCGCGTCGCGGTCCGAACCGTTTTCAAAAAAGAAAGGAACAGCATCTGGCTTCGCACGGAACGGAAACGAGGCCACCTGAAATGATCCCTAAAGCGAGCAGTTCTCCGCGAAGAAAAATATGGACACGCGTGCACTCGAACCATATGCTCTCTTATTATATTACTCTATTAGTCAGATTATATTATTTAATAACCACACGAACATCCAGGAAATATTCACGGAAATTTTTAATTTACTATATGCATACTAAATTGAAATTTCTCTAAAAAATCCTCCCAATAAGAAGATTCGATTTATAAACTATATTGTATACAATGAAGATGTGAAAATTCTTCAATTGTGCTTGCATAAAGAAATAGACACTTAAAAAGAACGAACAACACCGTAGGCAAGTTTTCAACACGTATCGCTCACTTCAACAATAACTTTCAATACGAAGCCTAAATTGAACTTGAAAGGGAAATTTATATGAATCTGCAATATGCAGTAGAGTGGCTTAACTGC
>NW_017176432.1:0-994 GCF_001652005.2 Ceratina calcarata | reverse complement strand
TTTCTGTTCAAGTCTCCATTTTTTCTCAGTGGCTTATTTTTCTGTAATCTAAGATAACACCTAAAATAATGATAAAAATAAAAATTTGAGATAATGTATAAAATTATAAATACGCCAGTGAGTAGAAATTGTAGTAGCAGGAGTAAGTAATACAAGTACAATACAATGTTGAATATTGAATAACATTTATTGTATCAATTGTAATATGTAATTTGATTGACACACGACGCATTTCGCGGCATCAAAGTTATAAATAGATTTATTAATTGCACTTCGAATTGTTCTGTACAACTCCGGAGTGAACTAGTCTTAAATATATAATTATTGAACGATAGTTGTGTTCCAACTCGTCAGAGTAACCGTCCTTATCTTGTGCCTGAAGACAGAACGACTTGTGGATTGGTATCATGCCAATTAAAAATTCGAGGCAGTGCCAATTAGATTGCTAATTTACTTTTCTCGTTAGATTGCTCGTTTACTTTTCGTTTTCTTTTCTGTAAAGTCGAAACTTCAAGATAATTCAAGCGACAGATATATGTAAAATCATAGCAGTCAGAGAGTATTTTATGGATTAATATTGCCGATTACCTTCCGAGAGAATTATTGAAGTTGGATACGTTGGAATGAACGAGTTCGAGGTAACTTATTGTGAAACTTGGTAGTGCAGACTCAATAAATATATTCTGCGGTCGTAATATGCTTGAATTATTGACTTGTGTCTGTTACCATCGTACTGCTTTGAGTAAAACTTCCGATGCAAACAAAAAGCTTGTCGAAAATTCGGAAACTTTCCTCTCCACCGTATCGACCTTTAGTGCTGTCTTTCAATTAAATAAACGTATGTTTCACTCGCCTCCCACTTTGAAAGATTCGTGCTTTTGTTAAGGAATGTGTCATGAAAATAAATTATCTTACGATCTTGTTTAACCTCTTAGGCACGGCTGAATTTTGCGCGGGGCTGTTTCTCTGTACGGCAGAGTTCAACGCGAATTAC
>NW_017176431.1:1190-1433 GCF_001652005.2 Ceratina calcarata | reverse complement strand
AGATAATAATATTTACTTCTGCGTATTTTTCCTAATCTGGATCTCAAGATTCGGAATTAATTCGTAAATATGTAGGGTAATTTTAATTTCGTGCCTTCGGCTGATGAAATGTGTGCATATTACATGTATATGACTTCTTTTCTTTAATTTCTACGTAAATTGTCTGTTTTTTTATGTATTTCTAATGACAGCCTTACGGAATCAAAACTAATATTAACGGTAATATTATATAATGTTCCAATG
>NW_017176431.1:0-288 GCF_001652005.2 Ceratina calcarata | reverse complement strand
GAATTAATTTATGGTGTGATAAGAAAAGAATTATTATTAGCATAGCATCGCGCTTAAAAGAGGAATGAAATTATATAATAATTATTCAGATGCTCTAATTATTCTAAAATAACAGAAACATAATACATGATATGAAGGTCGACTTTATATATTGGCCTTATATACTTTCATATATGTATGTACTTTCATATTTAAATTCGATATTCATATATCTTATTAAATTGTACACACAAAAACTGTATTAACGAAATACACTTTTTGCATATTGTGAAAGTGAATATTTATTGA
>NW_017176430.1:22174-30853 GCF_001652005.2 Ceratina calcarata | reverse complement strand
GTATACGTTCAGTCTTCAAAAGAGTTCGTGCATCTGTTCCCAATGAATTTAATTTCTGATTGTATGAATTCTGATGAATAAAATCTGATTTTATAATTTTTAATAAATCACTAATAGCTGTTTGTGCGATATAATGCCCAGTTGCCGAATGTCGAAGATGATTTTCAAAAATATCAAGTGATGAATTAGAATGTGCAGACAATATTTCAGATGAATTAATGTCTAGTGAATTTTGAGATAAAAAATTGTTGTGCACTGTACCTATACATGTATTCATTGGAGTACACAAAGAATCTTGATTGTTTCGTTGAATGGATATGGTGGAATCAACCACTTCCTTTCGTACATATTTATTAATATTCATTTTAGCGTTTCGCTTTATAATCCTCTTTAAATATTGGTCGGTGTGACAGTTTTTATAGAATTGAAAATACATTCATAAATGTAAAACTACTTTAGTAACTCATGCAACAATTGAAATGATAATGTGTGTAATCTTACCTTATGAATACGTGATGTGCTTACTTTATCGTCCATTCTACGGTTTCGGATTGACCTAATTGGAAACAACGAGGTGTAAATAGAAATAAAGTAAATAAAACATAAAGTAAGCAATAAAAAAATCAGGTGATAGCTTTTGTGATTGATGGAGATTAGTTGTTGTTGTCAATCGAGGGATCGGATAGGTGTAGGTGTAACTAAAGTTGTATCTAATTTCCTTCCCTTGATTATTATATTTTACCTTGATTCGTCTACAGATTTCTCGAGCTCATTTCTACACACACTCTAACACAACGGCACGGCTTCTCCACACACGTACATATCCCCTCTCTCCACAACGTACATGCCACCTACCTTAACACTTCCCTTCGTAGAGAAAAGAAAATTTCTTCATGTAACTGTATTGTGCATATGGTTTATAGGTGTTTACAACGTCTATTTCTAATTCGTAGTCCTTTAAGTAACTCGGTTTTCTTCTTTGTCTTATCGGTCTTGTTTGTATTGATTCCGACGTTGAAGTTTCCTGAGTGAGGTTCCTACTTGTACTTTCTTCCTCCTCCTGCGTAATCCCTTGATGAGTTACCGATTCTGCTCGTGATCTTACTGGACTTGTATTTCCTGTATTTATAATTTCTTCTGTATCTATATGATAGTCTGGCAAATGTGTGTTAAGTGACCGTTGCACCCTTGCATCTTCACCGATTTTCCTCAGTTGGTTTACATGTCGAGTCCATTTTCTACCATCGTCTAGTTCGATTATGTAGTGTAAACAATTTTGAAAATTGATCTTGACGTACGCGTCTTGTTGGTGTAGTCGGTCTTAATAGGTCTAGTTTAGTTCGTACTTTTCTGTTGAACATAAGTTCATACGGAGTTTTTCCCGTAATCGTATGAGGTATACCTCTGTAACTCGTGAGTATGGAGAGTAATGAACTTTCCATTTCAGATCTTTCTGGACTCAACTTTTTTAATGCGCCTTTAATGATCTGTACGTATCTTTCTGCTTGTCCATTTGTCGAAGGATTGTATGGTGCTGTTGTTTTGTGCACAATGCCATTCTTGGCTAGGATATCTTTAAATTCCTTTGCTACGAACGTTCTTCCGTTGTCCGTAATGATCAACTTTGGTAATCCGAAGTATGCAAAAATTTGTTTGCACTTTTTAATTGTAGTTTCGGTCGTGATATTTTCCACAATGTGCACTTCTGGCCATTTTGAGTACGCGTCGACAAGTATAAAAAACATTTTTCCAAGAAACGGTCCCGCGAAATCCACATGTACTCTTTCGAAAGGACTTTTTGGTTGTTTCCATGTATGTTTTTCCACTTCTGCTGGATTATTCTTGTACATATTGCACTCTGCACAGTTTTTTGCAATCTCTTCTATGTCTTTGGTTATATTCGGCCACCAACAGTAGCCTCTCGCGAGATTCTTCATTTTGGAGATTCCAAAATGACCTTGATGCAACTCCTCCAGTACTTCCTTCCTCAAACTTTTGGGGATGACTATACTTGATGTCCACGTATTAATACTCCGTTCTCGATGGCGAACTCTCTTTGGTCTATGTTCCATCTGTCTTTGGCTTTAAGCGTAATACTGTTCCTTAATGCATCTAAAACCTTACTTATTTCTAAGTCTTTACTTGTAGCTTTGATCACTCTTTCTGCCGTAACAGGTAAGCTATCAAATGTGTCAATGAAGAATGCATCAATAGTGTCTCTGTTTGAACTGTCTTCCGGCAATGGAAGTCTGGATAAACAATCGGCATTCGCATTTTGTTCCGATTTCTTATATTTAATTTCAAAAGTATAAGCTTGTAAAAAGATAGCATAATGTTGCATTCTCATTGCCGCATGTACAGGTAAACTCTTTGTCGGCGACAAAATTTGTGTAAGTGGTCTGTGGTCAGTCACTAAAGTGAATTTATTTCCAAATAGATATTGGTGTAGTCTTTTAATCGCGTAAACTATGGCAAATGCCTCTTTATCTATTTGAGAATATTTCCTCTGACTTGTAGACAGACTTTTTGAAATGTATTGGATGGCTCGCTCACTGCCATCCGGATATTTGTGTGACAAGACTGCCCCAATACCGTATGGGCTCGCATCCGTCGCTAAAATTAAAGGTAATTTTGGGTTGTAATGTGCCAAACAGTTCTTATTCTGAAAAGCTTGTTTTGCGCGTATGAATGCATCTTCGCACTCTTTAGACCAGAAAAATTTATTGTTTCCGCGTAATAATTTGTAAAACGGTTCTAACAATATCATTGCATCTTTTATAAATCTACTGTAGTAGTTTATAAATCCTACGAAAGCTCTTACTTCGTGAGTATTCTTAGGTCTAGGCATCTTTTCGATGGCTTCAATTTTTGTATCATCTTTATGTATACCGTTTCTATCTATTACGTATCCACAATATTTTATCTGATCTCTGAAAAATTCACATTTTTCCGTATTTATTTTAATATTGTATGTATTTAGTCTTTCAAATACTTGTTGAAGTCTTTTTAGATGTTCTTTTTTTGTAGGAGCCGTAACTTTAATGTCATCTAAAAACACTTCGACACCTTCTAACCCAGCAAGTATATTCTCTATTTCTCTTTGCAAAATTGCAGGAGCAGAGGCAATTCCGTACAATAACCTGTTGCATTTGAATAACCCCATATGTGTACTTAAAGTCAGCAGTTCCGCGCTTGGTTTCGGCAGCCATAAACGCCTCTCAAGCTTTTTCCGGTATTTTGTAGATGTTGTCTCCATTTATAAACTTCCTCACTTACACGTTTTCCTTTCCAATAATATCCTTTCGGATTTTCACGAGGCATTTTGACAAAGAAACAACGCGATATAATTCATATATCGAATTGACATAAGCGCCTAACGAAAGCGAGGTTCCCAGATTTACTGCGCACACTCGGAAATACGCAAGTCAAGCAAGTTCTTTTTCTCTTTGACTTACTATGTACCAGATGAAGCTCCTTAAGGATTGCGCGGACCATTTCCAGAGCGAATCATTTCCTGCAGAGAACATTCCAAAACATTTCTTTCGTAACAAAAGTGTATAATGTATAATGAAAGATATAAAACTCCTATTTCTCTCGTGTTCAATACTTTTTAAGAAATTGTCAAGAATGATTGCATGTAGAATTAATAATTTTTTTTGCGTAATCTTTATTTCTTATACATTCATTTGCAATGCCTAATATGCGTAATACACAATTTAATACATTGAAATGATGTATCAATTCATCTGGTACTTTTTCTTGAAATGCATCTGGTACTGTACATAATGTAGCCAGTCCCAATTCAGTTGAATCTGTCTGCTTGTTATGTCCTGAAGTAAAGGAGGTTGCTCAACAACGGAGAATGGAAGATAAGATCATGTACTGTCTACAGATTCCCTTTACTGACTCCGATTTCCGTACATACGTCTCCTCGCACGCGGATAGATCTCTACGCAGCTGGTGCGCAGTATAGTTCCGTTGCCCCGGTGATACTGCTCCGCTCCCTACCCCCATGCTCGCGTCCTGTCACTGACCCAACACTATTTATGAACTATTCTTTTCGAAGCATTTGAACAAGTGCCATAAAAATATGAAAAAAGTTTAATGTGTTTCTCGCCTTCATCTAGCACGTGCATTGGATCAAGAGAAACTGGATTTGTTAAAGTGAAACCTATAAATTCAAGAGGAGATATCAAATTTATGTAAGCATTAGGAACATTGATTCTAAAGTTATCATCAACATTTTCCGTACTCGGTATCACGATCAAGTCTTTTCTCTATTTTAGTTAATTGCTGAAACGGCATGGTTCGACCGCCTGAGAAGCTAATTTCATCGTTGTTCCATGGCAACCCAACTTCCCACTCAGCTCCGTTGTGACGATTAGTCTTCTCTAATATTTCCAATGCTCGTCTATCTTCCCGCTTAATTTTAATGTGACTACTCACGCGTAGCAATTTAATATCGAAATACTGCTTAATCAATTTGTCTGCTACTTTTTTTTTGTTTCATTGAGCTTTTCAAACCCTTTTGGGTTTATTTCGCTTTACAAAAATTAACATACCTTGTTTACATATTGATACGAATACATAAGAAAAATACAATACATAATACATAAGGGGAAATACATGTTCTTCTTTCAGTACTCCTAAATTTTTAGGTTACAATATCTGGTTTCGCAATGAGGATGTCTATGTCCAAAGGTAGTTGGTAGCCTAACTCGAGTAGGGACTTAGTAAGCTTCGGTCTTCTTGCCGTGTAGAGTTCGCATTGCCATAGTACATGGTTTAAAGTTTCGGCATACTGTTTACAATTACATTTGCAATCCTTAATTATGCCAGCTCGGAATAAGGAAGAAGTTAGATTCAAATGATCCGCTCGCATTCTATTTATTGTGACGATTAGGCTTCTACTCAGTTTTCTTTTATGGAACCAAGGCACAGCGGCTTCGTTATAAAACTTTTGGAAAAATTTTTTGCCTTTATATAGGCCTTGATTTATGATAGTTTCCGTAGTATGTTCTTTAGCTCGTTTTCTAAATTTTTCATATAAGTCCGTGTAAGGAATTTTAGGAATATCTTGGATATTCTGAAAGGTTGCCGATTTAGCCAATTTATCTGCATCCTCATTTCCCAGTATTCCCAGGTGGGATAGTATCCAAAATAATTTAACGAGGCTGTTGTATTTCTTTAGCATAAAACCGTTATGCTTTTCCTTTACTTCGAGTACGTAAGAATTGATCCTGGCATTAGACTTGAAGTATTTTAGTGCTTTTAAGGAGCTGAGGGAATCTGAAAAGATGAGAAAGCTGTGTTCTTAATGGTCCAGGGCAATACTGAGAGCATCGTTCAACGCAATACATTCTGCGGTAAATATAGAAGCAGAAGGATTGATAGTGTGTGTTATTTGTATGTCCAGCTTTGGGCAGATACACGCCGACCCCACATTAAGTCTAGATATTTTACTCCTGTCAGTATAAATTTTGTAACAGTCCTTGAAATCTGGGATATCATTAATAAGGTTAACGTTGTTTGTAGATTTTATCTCTATACCTACTTTATCGTCAAAAGGAATAGAAGTTAGGGTAGTCTTATAGTCAAAACAATGGACTGCTAAGTTTTCTCGATCATCGATTTCATGTACCCTCAGGTTAGATATGAGGCGTCTACTAAGCAACCTTTTCTGCTTTAGGATTTTTCTTCTTTTGCACCAGTTACCATAGGCCTTAACAGTCTTGAAAGTGAGAGAGCTATAGTTTGATAAAGTTTTGGCCAGGAAACTGTCACATAGCTGAGTAACACGATCTCTAAATGTTGTCAGCTTAGATTCCCCTAATAATACATTTAGAGAAGTAGTTGTGCGATAGCCTAGAGCTAGTCTAATAGCGGTATTTTGAATCTTCTCTATCTTTTTCGAAAGCATTTTTTGGGAGGGGAAGTAAACGAAAGAACCATAATCAAGGATGGATCGGATATAACTTTTATACAGTATTATAAGGGTTTCAGGGTCGGCCCCCCACCATGTACCACGGACGTATTTGATAATATTGAGAGCTTTCGAGCATTTCTTAGTAACGAGATCAATATGCAGTTTGAATGTAAGCCTGTAGTCAAAGACAATTCCTAGAAAGCGAGCAGATTCACTGGCAACTATAGTATAATTTTGAAATCTGATTTGGGTGCTGTTTGGCATTATATTTTTATTATTGAACCGGACAATTTTCGTCTTATGCGGAGCAAAGACAAGCCCTAGTTTGCAAAGATTTTTGCTAATTATGTTAATGGCGTTAACTATTGTGCTTTGAGCTCTTATAATATGTTGAAACTTCACATAAATAGCGATGTCATCGGCGAACATAGCAACATGGACATTTCTGGGTATATTGTTTGTAATGTTAGCGACATAGAGTATGTAAAGTAAGGGACTAAGAACTCCTCCCTGCAGGACCCCTTTGTATGACAACCTGGGTGCCGAAGGGGAGCTTGAGTACACTACCCTTTCTCGTGTTAGGAATTTTATAAAGTGTAGCAGATTGCTAGAAACGACCACCGAGGCCAATCTCGTTAGTAAAATGTCGCTGTCTACGTTATCAAATGCTCCCTGAACATCCAAGAAAGCCGCTAGCACCTCTTTTTTCTCGCCAAATGCTTCGTCTACTTTAAGAGTCAAATTTACTAGATTATCTATGCAAGATTTTCCTTTCCTAAATCCTTGTTTGATTTGTATTCAATCCACCATTCCAATCGACTTTTGACCATAATTTCAAAAAGTTTGCATAAGCAAGATGTTAGAGAAATGGGTCGCAGTCCTTTTCCTTCTACTTTGTTTATGAAATGGACGACAGAAATTTTCCAGCTTACTGGGTATCTATTTGCCAGGAACATGGAGTTGAAGATATCTAACAGTAGAACTTTGAATTTCAAGGATAGATTTATTAAGGTCTTGTAATCAATACCGTCTATACCCGGGGCCGATTTGATGTTTTTAGACTCGAGAGCGGTGTTAAATTCAACAAAATCAAAGTTGTTGTCAAAAAATTCATTTTGTTCATAGGGAGGGAACCAGTTTGGATTTGTATGAACCCAAGGTGGACAAATCTTGTTCAAGGCCTCTTCCAATTCCGGATTGTCTTGTAGATTCTCTGAATGAGCCGAGGGAGAGACTTTGACCCATTTGTTCTTAAAAATTTTGCATTTGTTCCAAACATAACTTGGACTAGTGCGGAAATTGATGCTTTCCGCAAACTTTTTGAAACCTTCTTTCTTTTTACTCTTAAATAGTTTTTTTGCTAGTGCCGCGTTTTTCTTATAGGTTATCAGGTCGTCTAGGCTCTTTGTATGTTCCCATTTTTTGAGGGCTGCTCGCCGTAGTCTCCTATACTTGTCGCAATCAGAGTCCCACCATGATACGAGATTCGACTGTTGAAATTTTGATTTTCGTTTAAAGGAAGGGGTGCTTAACGAAATAGAATCTGTAACTTTGTCAACAAAAAATTGGTATTTAGAATCGGGTGATTTTTGTTTATATTGGTCGGAGAAGAATTCCAGATATCGAGAATCTAATTCCTTTCTAAATTTATCCCAATCAGTACGCACCGTTTTTAACGGTCTTAAACGACCGTTTCTTATAGGTACACATTTCTGTATTATGAGTAATTGTGATGGGATAATGATCAGAACCCAGCGTGTTCTCTCCCACCTCTACAATAATGTTGTTGGAGATATTGATAGATGAGAATATCAAGTCCAGATTAGATTTGTTATTCCTAGCCAAGTCTATGTGCGTAGAGGAACTATATGTTGTGTAGAAATAGGTCTTGGTCTTCTATTCAATTGTTTAGTCTCCTACCGTTAGAATCTGTATAACTACAATTCCACATTATGTTGTGAGAGTTGAAGTCTCCCATAAATATGCAATTGGAATCCGGAGCAATATTCGTAAGTATGTGATCCCATTCGTCTTGCAAGAGAGTTTCCCCTGGACTTCTATAACAAGCTATGAGGTCTAGCGGAGGATCCAGTTTGTTTAATTGCACACCCAATAGCTCCACAGAGCAGTTGGGCGTCCTGAGGTTTTTGATTTCTCTAAATGTAATACTTTTCTTTATAAACATTATAATACCTCCCCCTCTACAGTGGGACCTATCTCTCCTCACGATGAAAAAAACTGGAAAGCTTCTATAATAACAATCTTGATTCAACCAGGTCTCAACGACTATCAGGATGTCGACTCCCTTTAAGATGGTATGAATTTCGTTGTCCCGTTGTCTAATGCTTCTTGCGTTCCAAAAGACAAGTTTTAGTGCTACGTGCTCCATTTTTTAATTTATTTTTGCGTCAGAAAGTTAGGACAGGTCGAACTGAAGTCTTCGGTTGTTATAGCCCTGGAAAGGGCTAGATTCCTTGTCATTTGTCGCTTTCGTAATACGCGCTCGGTAACAGTCAGCGAGTATTGAAATGTGGCGACTAATCATTTCGACACATTAGGTCATCGGTTCGAGATGCGCTCGAAATGTAGAGCATGTTGAAACGGCGACTAAGCGTTTCGACATAATTAAGGCATTTCGAGATGCATACGAAAACCAGGACATGTCGAAATGATTAAAGAAAATTAGGATGCTGACTCTTTAGCTTTCCGACTATAAAGCTTGGCCATCGGGGCCTGTACGTCAGTTCGGTTTT